>NC_088403.1:22536457-22836457 GCF_034236695.1 Oncorhynchus nerka | reverse complement strand
CATTGGCCATTGGACATAAACATAACACAAGAAGTTTGAAATCGCTAATTCAACAATGAGTGGTTTGGAAGGAATCAGTGGCTAACTGCAAGCATTGCAAAGCAATCACTAGCCTGCTATTCAGTGGAGTGTGTGTGTGGTCCAAGTCTGGGTCTCTTTTCCAAGCTTAAAAAGATAAACCTTCAACATTGGCCATGCTGTCAATCTAGCATGACTTCAGACGCACTCAAAACAACTAGAAACTCAGAACTGGGACATCTCAGACTTCAGTACGTTCAAGACAACTGGGAACTTGGAAAAAACAAGCTCCGACTGGGAAAATACACTTTGAACGGTCATCCAACTTGGAATTGCAAGCCGGGAACTCAGATCTCTTTCTAGAGCTCCGACCTGAAGATCACTGACGTCATCATGATTCGACTTTGTTTTTTTCAGAGTTCCTAGTTGTCTTGAAAGCACCATCAATCCAGAAAATGCCAGACTTTGATAACAAAGTTTGATGACAAAATTTACTCACAAAGGACCGCCGCGCCACATTCCTGTTCAAGTGAGCACAGCAAGGTGAGTCCAAAAATGTATTGTATGCTGCTGCAATAAATTATGTAATATGCCAGGGAGATACAATGGGGAGAACAAGTATTTGATACAGTGCCTATTTTGCAGGTTTTCCTACTTACAAAGCATGTAGAGGTCTGTAATTTTTTATCATAAGTACACTTCAACTGTGAGAGACGGAATCTAAAACAAAAATCCAGAAGATCACATTGTATGATTTTTAAGTAATTAATTAGCATTTTATTGCATGACACAAGTATTTGATCACCTACCAACCAGTAAGAATTCCGGGTCTCACAGACCTGTTCGTTTTTCTTTAAGAAGCCCTCGTGTTCTCCACTCATTACCTGTATTAACTGCACCTGTTTGAACTCGCTACCTGTTGTTTAAAAGGCAATAAATTAGACTGAATTAACTGTTTCACTGCCAGACAAGGCTCTGTTGATAGCCAGGTCTAGCAACGGTAAGGTGTTGGGACTGCTGTTGGAACTCTGCTGTTGGGACAGCTTTATGTAGGCCCTAACAGTTTGTGGGCACCGTTTATCACTGCTAAAGTGCAATTAATGTATTGTTTAGTGTTATATTGTGTAGTGGCTTTATTGGCATGCATCTAAAAACAATTGGTGGGAGTTTGCCCCACCAAGATATACTTGCTAAAATCACCACTGATTGTATGGACACTTTACCGTTGTGCAAAAAGAATCAACTAAACTATAAGCTAATGACAATACAGTTTCCTCCAAAGACACACTTGAGATGTTTGTCAGGACATTTAGAATGAAAGAGCCCAAAAGTCAAACTGTAATAAAGGACTTTATCATTATCAGTCAATGGAACATTTGTCCGTTATATTCAAACGTGCCATACTGCTGTAATTGCACACGGTAACGTTTGACATTTCCCTCATTAACATGACCAAGTGCCCTCAGGAAGAATGAAAGCATATGAACAAGGTGGATTAACATCTTACTTTTAACCCTGTCGCTAAGCGATGGTGAACCCACCTGGATGAAGGGTGGCTGCTAAATTAATGAGTAAGGAATGGGGGAATTAATGAAAAGCGGAGGAACGTGGTGAAGAAGCATATTTGAGACAGGTGGCACAGCCAACTTCATCAAGGGATGAAGCTTTCTCTGGCAAGAGATGGGCCGATAGTGCTGTGCTAATTAATCCTTGGCATCATGGACACGGCAACAGTGTGTGTGTGTGTGTGTGTGTGTGTGTGTGTGTGTGTGTGTGTGTGTGTGTGTGTGTGTGTGTGTGTGTGTCAACTAGTTCTCACAGTCTCACGTCAGAATTAGACGTTCGTCAATGTTTCTCAAAAATCACATTTCGAAGTTGTTCCAAATGTCACATTTCAAAGTGTTTAAGGTTACGTTTAGGCATTAACACCGAAATCTTAATGTTAGGCATTAACTCCAAACGGTCAAGGTAAGGGTTAAAGTTCGGGAAAAGCTTTTCAAAAATCTAAAAAACAACTTTCTATTGCTGGTTTTAAACTTGCGACCTTTTGGTGTCAGAGGCAGATGCTTCAAACGTGCAATCTTTGGAATCAGAGGCAGATGCTTATGCCAACCATCTCCGCCCTAGCAAAACCAAAACCTACTTGAAGATAACAGCGCTCGCTGCTGCCCCTAGTGGCCGGTTTCCACATCATCTCCCGACATCCTCAGACATGGATGGACGTTGAATATTGACTTGTATGACAGGTGACCTGGCTGGTGTGTGTGTGTGTGTGTGTGTGTGTTTGCACTGGTGTGTGTGTACTGTGTTGCTGGTTGCTCTAAAAGCCTATTGCTATCTGAACATAACACAGGCTTCTTTTTAGTGTCTTTTGTTTGATGAGGCCCTCCACTCTACTTTTGTTAGGCACTTTTTATAGGTTTGGAGTAAGAGAATGAGGGAGGAAATATACTTATTGATTACCAATAAAATTAAAAGATAATGTCTTTGAAACCAGGCAACGGAAATTATGAGTTTACAAGTAGGCCTATTTCTGTGTTCATGTGCTAGTCGGAACTATAGGAAACTCAGAAATGTCCGACTTGCTAACTGGTTGTAGTTCTACACCTGCCGCGTTCAACCATTTAGTAAGTCAAAAATATCTGCGTTTTATAGTTCCGACCACGTGAACATGGCATATGACTGCATTCTTGCATTAAGAAAGCATCTGGCTCGTTGTCAAAAAATATTTATAATAAAAAAACAGTCTGATAATATAGAATGAATGTTTGAGAATATAACTTTAACTTATTGTTAGTATTCTGAGGAAGCACCACGTCTGTCATTTGTTAAATTGGTTTTCCATGAACAGACAGTAAATTTGGTAGAACAGTTTTACAAATAACTTCCTCTATGTCGGTGGCTGCACACCCAGTCAGTGGTCCTGCAGGCATTCCCATAATGATACCAATCAGTGAGACACTCCCATTGAACTAATACCACTCTTTATGTATGATAGTGGTTCTCTGTATTTACAATCCACCCATTTGCAACATAGCATCACTTCTGACTTTTCAGGATCTTGGTGGAGAAAAGTAGGGGTTCTGTGTTACACTGAATGCTTGAGAGCAAATTACACTAATTAATTTAATCAAATGTGTACAAGGAGGAGATGGAAGTAGACCCCAGTTGTGAGCACTGTTGATCATTGTTCTACCATGCTAAATCAGATGACACCTGTAGGGAGGAACACTTGTCAAGCGTAGCAATTGCGTCTTCTAATTGGGAAGACTTCAGCTGGGGCACAGACACAATCAATAGCCCACTGTGAGAGGAAAGTCAAACCCATTCATACGCTGCCATGAGCGTTACGAAAAGTTTGAGAGTACATTTTGTATTTATGCACTTTGTTTCAGATCGCTTGCAGAAACCAGAGAGTATATCGTAAATAGTTCAAATAGGACAAGAATAGGCTCATATGTAGGCTAACAGCTGTGAAATTATATGAGGTAAAACCACATCATTTGGGACTCATTGTGGCTCCTTTAATTCCACAATGGTTAAGTTTGCCCTGTGGTATTTTGGAATGGCTGACACTCTAGCTAACACAAACTGATTGTGTTGATCATGTATGGATTCAGAAAGGTTTATTCTACACTCTTAGAATTTTTGAGTGTACAACACCCACTCACTTTACATGCTACTGTACACTCTTACACTCTCTATCTAGAACCTAAAATGGTTCTTCGACTGTCCACATAGTAGAACCCTTTTTTGTTTGATGTAAAAACCCCTTTGGGTTCCATGCAGAACCCTCTGTGGAAAGGGTTTTTCATGAAACCAAAAAAGGTTCTACCTGGAACCAAAAAGGGTCATTCAAAGGGTTCTCCTGTGGGGACAGCCAAAGAACCATTTTAGGTTCTAGATAGCGAGTGTAAGAGTGTACAGTGGCATGTAAAGTGAGTGGGTATTGTAGAATCAGCCAACAGCAGGGGGTGCTGTGTCTATTTGAGTCATTACCCAGTATTGGGTTCAGGTGTGATCACTGAGCTGCTTTGCTTATGCACTACCCTAATATACAGTGTTGGGGATCTATGTTGACATTAGTCCATGCTGTAGGTAGGTGGTTGTATGTGTATGGCAAGAAGGGACGGATTGTCTTCAACTGGATATTCAATCAGGTCTCATTTATCTTCAAGCGCCTGTTCAGTTGTGAATGCAATTTTCTTTGCAGGAAAACCTTTTTGTTTAAACCTATAGAAATACAACCCTATAGATATGCAGCAGATATAGTATGCAACCCTGTCTGGATGTAATGAATACTCATGGGAAAAAGGTGTAGATTCACAGGCAGAGTGTGGCAGATGTTTATTAAGCCTTCACAGGAGGCAGGCATTGTGGTCGCAGTCAAAAAACAAACAGTACCTCACAACCATACAAACAGAAAGAACTGAACTAAATAGGGAGCTGTAAATGAGACCAGGTGAGAAACGAACGCAGGTGAAATAAAAGAACAAAAATGAAAGACGGCTACGTTCCAGAACACAAAGAAACAGGGCTACGTTCAAGAACACAAAGAAAAAGAACACAAGGTTGACCAAGAAAAGAAAAGCAGAACCTTACACTGGATGGTTGTGGGGGGAGAATATAGCCATTCCTATCAGGAATGGAATTATTTTCTAGCCAACATTATCCAGTTGTTGACTGAGCATTACAGGTTTAGCTTGGTACTGGACACAGCAGCAGCAATTGAAGCAATTAATGTTGTTTGGGCAGCTGGGATGCAACACAGCAAAGACCATTAACAAACCATTAAAAAGTCATAACCACTGTGATCACTGCCAGAATGCTGACACACTCGTTTGAGGACCTGGGATGAGGAAGCGTTATTGTGAGATATGTCTTGCTAAGACATATTTAGCCAATAAGACTCAGCAGCAAGGTTCACTATTGGTCAAAGATGACTAATTAAACTACTAGTATTGAGGACGCAGATACTGGCCTTGTCCGAATACCCATACCTACAGTAAACTTGGGTTATAAATACTGTAGTAGCCAACATTTGAGTACTCTTTAAAACAAATAATGTGTATAAACCCTGGATTGCTGATTCTAAGGATTGGCCAATAAATTCTAATTACTTCGCTACTATGGCCTATTTATTGCCTTACCTCCTCACGCCATTTGCACACACTGTATATAGACTTTCTTTTTTTCTATTGTGTTATTGACTGTACGTTTGTTTATTCCATGTGTAACTCTGTGTTGTTGTTTGTGTCGCACTGCTTTGCTTTATCTTGGCCAGGTCGCCGTTGTAAATGAGAACTTGTTCTCAACTAGCTTACCTGGTTAAATAAAGGTGAAATAAATAAATAAAAATACAAATATTGGTACTCCTCAAAAGGCGCAGTCATAGGAATTAATGGAATGCTGTAATATTTCACAAAAAAACGTTTCAAGGACATAATTACATGTATTTAAGTATTTCCATGTTGTAGTTGGGACAGTAACATTAGCACTCTCTAAAAACTACTTTAAGGAATATGTTTTTATATATTATTCATGTTTATGTCTTATTCACATAATATAATTGTAAAGTATGCATTAAGGTGTCTGTATTAGAATATGCTTGTCAAAAATGACTGTAGACATTAATAAATGCATTTCTGTAGCTTCATATTTATTAATTTTACAATGGAGTACCAAAATGGCTGTGCGGTGGCTTCCAAACAGCATCCCCCTGTCAGTCATTGTTTAACGCCAGATGTCAAACTAATTTTGGCCTTTCATCTAGTAGAATTGGCTGCATGCTATTGAGGAAGAGAATCGTCTTTTCAGACCCATGTGTGTTTGACAACAACTGATCATTCGCTGGCAGGACAGGCTGTACCAAAAATGAATAATTGGCGGGAAATGCAATTGTGCATTAGATGACGCATTCTCAGTATATGTGAGTCCTAGTATGCTGACATGTTTTGCTTACTGCATCATTTCTACTAAGCAGTACATTCAAAATAGTGTGTACTATGATTAACAGCCTATACAGTATGCTGTTGTAGTAAAATGTAGGCAAGACAGATTTCGGACATGACCATTGAGTATCACTTTCTGAATTAATATACAAATATACACATTTACTCAGGCACCTCAGTTCTGTTCTATATATTTTTTACCACTAATTGGTCTTTTGACCAATCACCTCAGATCTTTTTCAGAGCTGATCTGATTGGTCCAAAGACCAATTAGTGAAAAATAGATCAGAATTTGTCTGCCTGTGTAAATACATCTTGATCCTTCTTAGACTGGCATAGTTTAGGCTACATTTGGCTCACCCTGCAGTTGTTTAGCATGCGTTTCACTCACTGGGCTCATCTGATTCAATATTTGTCAGAAGTTCAGGTTTAATTACAAACTCCCCGAACACACTGCCGAAATTCCATGGATTATCCAATTACCATTTTATTTCCGTGCTGACAAACAAGTGGGCTTCTTTGCGTTCCGCTAATTGCGGTAAGAAGTGGAAGCAGCGCTCGGGGGGGGGGCTACGAGGAGGAATTATTGAAGAAAGGAGAGAACAAATAGAAAAGAGAATGTGTGGTGTGCCAGCAGCAGTCGGATTTCCTCTAGTTTCATCATGAAACCACAAACTGGATCCCCCAGACAAATGGCTGGTGTGTGTGTGTGTGTGTGTGGGCGGGCGGGCGGGTTGCTCCCAACCACAGTGAAGAAGAAAAACATGCTGGTCTTCTATCAAGTTTCCACTTTAACTCAATCACTCACTCCAGACTGCTCCGCTCCACTCTGCTGTCATGGTTCGCCTGTCCCTGAAATCACTCAAACTCTCTCAGGCTTTCCCTGACAATCATGTCCGAAATATTGTTTGCCAAGCCAGTGTCAACTTTTAACCCATCAATATTGCCTTGATTTTTTTTTTATGACAACACATTGGCACAAATGTATCAACATTGACAATTTATGAAAGGATTCAACACAGTGCTCTTACAGGTGTTAGGGGTCAAAGGTCATGATTGGGTGTGTTTTTTAATTGCTATTTACATACGAAATGAGTAGGAGTTTAGACTTGTTCAACCCCTGCGACAGCCTTTCAGCATTTAATTTGAGAACACAAGTTTGTCTAGGTGTTGCGAAAAGAATGCTTTGGTGTGTGTGTGTGTGTGTGTGTGTGTGTGTGTGTGTGTGTATCATTTAAATAACAGTGCAGATGAGCAAAAGAAACAGATCGGTACAGAAGGTTGGCTGAATGCATAATTTATTAATCAATTCGCACCATTGAAAATATGAAAACAAATGAAGAACGGCAACAACACAAAACACAAAAGAGCATTATTTATTACAGGAAAATCTGCCAGGAGATAGATTCTTAAAAGACAGAGATGCATGTATATACATACAAAGACTTTATATTAATGCATCAACTCAACTCAGGAAAACAGACAGGCACACGCAGCCTCAGGCAGTGAATCCATTGGCAGTAATCTATTCCAACACATTCTCCCTGAAAGCTTGGAGGTCTATAGAAAACACTGTCAATAATTGATGCTCCTATCATGTGTTGTGATGTAGATTTATAGTGTGAACATTCATGTACATTAGTGAGGGTGTTGAATTATTACACTTCAGCTATGATGGCAGCTAGAAGTAGGTTTTATGAAGCACATAGAATAACATTTCACACTTTACAATGATTCATCTCAGTATTCTAATGTTCATCCTATTTGGGGTTGGGAACCTGGATGAAACTCACCTCAGTTTAAATGGATGTAGTGGACCTACCTTAGCTTGAAGTATTCCATCCATTTGTTAGCAGAACAGGGCTTCCCTTTTCTTAAGGATTTCTTGAACAAGGTTGTTTGATAACCAGTGAATTACAGAGTGGTTTTGGACTATATCCTAGGACTTTCTTTGGCTTTGTTACAGCCTTTAGTACTGGGTCTTTGAGAGTTGCCATTCTGTTTAGGCCTATGTGTTTGACATTTCTGTTTAGAAGTAGTTTTTTTCTCCCCAATTTCGTGGTATCCAATTGGTAGTAGTTACAGTCTTGTGTCATCGCTGCAACTCCCTTACGGACTAGGGAGAGGCGAAGGTCAAGAGCCATGCGTCCTCCGAAACACAACCCAACCAAGCCGCACTGCTTCTTGACACAATGCACATCCAACCTGGAAGGCAGCCGCACCAATGTGTCGGAGGAAACACCGTACACCAGGAGTGGCAGGCCGATGAGACAAGGCACGATGAGACAAGGATATCCCTACCGGCCAAACCCTCCCTAACCCGGACAACGCTGGGCCAATTGTGCGTCGCCCCATGGACCTCCCGGTCGCGTCCAGCTGCGACAGAGCCTGGGCTCAAACCCAGAATCTCTGGTGGCACAGCCTTAGACCACTGCGCCACCCGGGAGGCCCGTTTAAAAGTAACTTAACGGGTGCATGTAGGCCTAGAGTTAGACAGTAAACTCCACTGTAACGTCACCGCAGGCTATTTGCTCTGTGTGGAAAAGGAAGCTTTGGCTCTACTGGCCTGCACGTTGACCTCTCACCGTGTGTTTAGTGGCTTCTATCCCTACATGAACACATCTACCCTCACGTAGGAATAAAAAGCCATAAGACACAGCAGCGATCTCACAGGAGGAGGAGGAGGAGGGACGGACATCACCTGAAGGAGGGCAAGGAAGAAAAGAGGGGGAGGAGGAGGAGGAGAGGAGAAACCGATGCTCGGAAACTAGTGGAGGAGGAGAAGAACAGTGGGGCAGCAGGAACGTAGGGACGGGGGGAGACACAGAGACAGGGACATTAAGGGAACTAGCTACTAGCAGGGAACAGTCAACATGGACAGGTGGAGGCTTGGCTGGGCCGTGTGTGCATGACTCTGCGTGTAGATTATCAGTAATACACTTCTCGTCAGATCTCAAAGTGTAACTCATCTCAGCTCCCCTGTTTGCGTGTGAGAAACTGCCTGTTTATGTGTCGGTTTATCAGGTGATTGACATGTAGATTTCACTGACCATCCTCACTCAGGACATCTCATGCTCGAACCATTAGGAATGCACCTCGGTTTCCTCCCTCAGTTATGTACCACGACGAAGTTATGCCTGCGTGCGGGTTATTGTGCGAGTGTATTCGTGCGTAAGCCAGGCACACGGCGATAAATATGCATGACTGTCTGCCGCTGATATCCTGCTTTGTATGGAAATGAGCTTGTGTAAGTTTAATAATGCAATCCCGGTGGATTGGAAAGCCGACACGTTGCAGAGCGGAATTTTAAACAGGGCTCTCCGCCTGTGGGCTCCTCATGGCTGAGATCAGACCTGGCTCTCCGTACAGCAAAGACACCATGAGAGCCTTCCCCTCTGCGGCCCAGGGCTCTGACATGGGGGCCAACGTTAATGAGGGGTACAAGAGAGGGAAGGCCAACTGGATTCTCATTGGAAGCCACTGTCACAACTAAACCGCTGGGTGGAAACAGCAGGACTGAACAACAAGGGACTGGAGTCAAGTTGGTGATGGGAACTGGAGTCATGTGAGGTTGAGTTCGAGCTGGATTGGAGCTTTTAAACTCCTAGGGCATGATGGGATTCTTGGGATTCATGGAGGGTGAGCCCAGCACATCTTGTGACCTGTTTTAGAAAGAGGGGGGATGGGGGGGTTACACAATTGCAGGTACAATTATGGACATGGTGCGTAAAGTATTACATAGACCGATAACCTCGCTCTATCTCTATAATAGATGTCTTCTGAAGACACGACTAACCTGTATGTGAGATGGTGGCACCAGCCGACCCACCTGTTAATGTGCTAATTGCTGACATGTTGGTCACTGAAACAACTTCTTCCAAATGATTTTGCGGGGCCCTGAAAGAAGAACGGGGGGATAGATTATTATAATTATTATATAAAATAATATAAATGTAATGCGGTGACAGTTACTATCACCATTGCTAAACATCCCTATTGTTAATGGCAGCAGTATAAAATGAGTTAGTAGTACTGCCATTAGCAGCACAACTGAAGCCTTCTATAAAACCCTATGGACCTCATTTGATAGATGTGCAAAAAATAGGTTCTCTTTTCAAAGTGTCCTATTTTCTTCCCTTCTCAATTTTGTTCCAAATGGTTCAGTATTACATGGCACACAATGAGCAGTGACATATTTATTGTAAAAAGATCGATTGATCCGCCTCAAACTGGCGCTATTGGAGAGACAGATTGCTCAAACATTTTTAGCTCCAATAGCACTACATGACAAATGGGCTATTTACACAACAGATGAATAATGACTCACTCTAACCATTAGAAGTGGACTCTGGAACTACCCCAAACTGCAAAGGCCTTGCCATCTATTAACATGTTGTACATGAATAATTAAACTCCTATAAAGTGCTAATTAACGTGTAATTTATGTACTATCCACAGATTTGATTGGGTTCTGGCTCTGATGGATCTTTGGGTGCGATTTCACAGTGGGAACAGATGTATACTCGTACATCTGAGAGAGCTATGGTTGCTAGTGATCATTCCCACCCCACTGAGAACAAAATAGCCCTCATATATCCCTGTAATCTGCATTAGCACTGGAGCGGGAGCTCCGAGACAGCAGCTAGGAGGATGAGTAATGGGCTACTGCTGTAATGGCTGCCCCTGAGCCACACCCCAAAACCAAACCAAACTGCATCCAAGAGAATAGGAGATGTTAGTAGAAGGAAGCTCCCCTCAACACTGTTTCTAATAACCAGCATCTCTCCAGCTATTATGACACGTTTCACGATGATACACCTGTTGAGCTAAAGACCAAAGAACACATCCAAGTCAGAAAACTGCCCTAATACTGTAAGTCCCAAGAAATCATGGAGCAACTCCTCACACAGACTACTGCACTCAATAATTCAACACAACCAAGACCTGGCCTGAAGACCCCTTCCCAACTTAGCCACCAATTCTCTGAAGAGTGTTTCCCTGCAGCAAGATAGGACATCCATATCTCATGTTGGAGAAGCCAAAGCCAGCATTTCACCCTTGAGGATGAAATAGCCTTCAGAATGTCATGATAAAATGCCCTTAATTTAAAAATCAAATCTGTCCTCCCCTGCAATCTTCCATTCAGCTTCTTTCTCGTTCTCTTTCTACCTCTCGTTCTCCATAGCACTCCCACTCCCTTCGACTCCTCGATAAGTGAAAAGATTTTAGAGTAGGCAATAAAAGGCTCATCAGGACAAGCTGAAATGATTTCTTAATACGATGGCTTTTTAATGAGGACTGAACGAGACGGCCGTGTGGCTGATGGCAGGTCCCTCTTTATCTACGAGGGCAGGGCAGGAGGACTGATGGCACTTAAACACTCTGGCTGGCAACCCTCTCCACGTGTGTGTGTGTGTGTGTGTGTGTGTGTGTGTGTGTGTGTGTGTGTGTGTGTGTGTGTGTGTGTGTGCGACTGTGGATCATTGATTGGCCTTTATTCAGCCTACTCCAGTCATGAGTTTTTTACTCTGAAAACCTGCCTCCTGCATTGTGAGAAGATAGCTCTGCTATGATATATCTACCATATGATGACAATGTTATGAAAAAATATTGCAGTTAAAGCTGCAATATGTAACTTTTTGGGCGACTGGATTAAATTCACATAGAAATGTTAGTTATAGATCTGCCGTTTTTGCTTCTTTTACTTTTGATTTTGTACACCAGCCTCAAACAGCTGAAAATACAATATTTTTGGTTATTGAAAAATATTTCCCAACAATTTAGATGGTACAATAATTCTATACACTATAGTTGCTTGTTTTGTCACATAAACTGAAATTAGGCGAACAATTATCATTTTAGCAACCAGGAAACGTGTGATTTCTACACAGCGCACCATTACATTTCTCTGCCTGTTGGTGAATGACTCGTCAGAAGTATAGCGTTAGGTTACAACTAACATAACCGTACATGCTGCATTGATTCTGACTGGAATAGTCTATCTTTGTTTGTAGAATTATGTTCTACACCTTTCTTCTATTCTTCCAGCATTCCTGTATGTCTGTCCTTATTCAACGTTATTTCTTATCCTCTCACATCTCTCTCTTTCTTTCATTTCTCTCACTCTCTCTTTCCTTTGACGGCTCTCACGTGGGATGAGTGGTCAGAGTTGGCTGACTTTGCTATGAAACCTGGAGGTCAGATTAGAACGAAGGCTTCACAAGATGAAGAAGGGGTGAGGAGTAGCAAGTCGGAACGGAGGAGGAGAGAGGCCCCCTGCTAGGCAGACAATAAAACGTGTTTGCGAATCGCCCGCGTGGGCGTCCCGCCAAGCCGCCCCCCTCACATAATCAGAGCCTGGTGCGGACACAAGGTCGTTTCTACACCGGCTACGCCTCCCCAATTAGCATGCAGCCCGTGGCGCGGCCTGTCTGGGAGCAAACACGTGCTTGGCGCGTCGCTGCCCTAATGAGCTGCCCGTCAGCAAGGAGCAGGCGGCAGGCACAACGTAAAAACTTTCCCGGAGTGTTTGCGTGTGGTCTCAAGGGCGGAAGAGGACACTCTAACCTTGAGAATACCGTCCAGCCATATACTCTGCAGGTCATCCTGTCAGCTCCTTTGGAGAACAGGTGCTAAACTGGTGTTGCTATTTTACTTCTGGTGTTGCTTTTTACTTCTGCCCAAAGGTCATCAGAACTGTGTCTGAACCACTACAGCACTAGAACTTCCAAAGCTCTGTCAATATTGCTTATACATATTTGCAAAGGCCCTTTCCAAAGACACAAACCGTCTTTGCATGTTCTGTCCCATTGACAAATAACATATTACATGTCCGTTTTCAACTGAAAGTGACTCTCTGTTGTGAGCCAGCTATACAGCAGTCTTCCTGTTGTGTTGGAATCTGTAATACTTTACATAGAATACTGTCCTTCAGCAGTTTATCAGTCTGCATCAAGTGATGATGTGGTCTACACAGAGTAACAGCAATGACACATTCAGGCCAAGTACACCGGAATGCCTCTGTAACTGCTAAGAGACGTTCCTTAAACACAAAGGACAATATTTAGACCTGAGCCGTCTCTCTCTGTGCTGAGGATCGATGGTAGGAGTCAGTGGGGGGATCTTGACTAGATAGAGATGTTTTTTTGGGGCTAAGTGAGTGTCAGCTTTCCTAGAAGCTCTGTAAAGCGTCTGGAGCGTTCATGATTCAACATTTCGCTAAACAAACACACCACATATTGCCCATTATTCCGTTCATGTTTTATGTTAGACACCTAGTCTTTTAAAAACCTAACCCTAAAAGAGGTATCTGTCTCAGAAAGTGTAGCTTACACCATGTATAATGAAGTATATATCAAACCCTGTGTAATGCACACATGCAGTATATTCCTTGACTATTCATAATGGTTGGTTAAACAGGTCCGTAGTCTGGGACTTTGCCAAATGTAGCATAACCCTTACGTCACCCTTTAGTATGATACGTACTTCGTTTCGCTTTTGATTCCAACAATGATCTGCGACTATAAAACCTTTCAAAATCTAAAGAAGATCCACCGTAACTCCTGTTATGGGATCAATTCACCAGCCGTCTGGCATCACTGGGCGCCGCTGAAATCGATTGAAGGGTACGTTTCAGGTTTGCCGTCACTAAAGACATTTGCCAATTCAAACAATGAAAACAAACATAACAACAGCTGTTGGTTTATCAACATGCCGTGGCGTGTTACAAGCATATAGAGAGCTGAATGCAAAGCTCTGGCTTGCAGACCCACCAAGTGTATGCATTGGTATATTACACTGATATATTTTAGTAAGAGAGGGGCTGTAAGGAGGATAATTATCCAACAGAATCTTCTGCTTCCCACACGTTTGTTCCAGATTCATCCTCCACACCAATCTGTCAAGACAATCTGCTCGATCGCCTTGCCCAAAGTGTGATCAAACAGCCTGAACCAGCAGACTGGGAAAGGAATGACAAGAACTCACTAGTTTGATACTCCTTTGAACTCTCAATAAAGCACTGTGTCATTCTCAAACATAATAATTGATTTGTTTATTTGGGCATGAATGACTCAATTCATTAAATCCTTTCTTCATCCACCTCACTGCAGACGGAGGGATGTTGGAAGATGTACTGTTATCTAATGGGACCATTTCTGATAGACTGCAGCAGGTTTATAACATGCTGACAGCACTGAATAACAAGAGTACAGTAACACAACGAGTGCAACATTAAGGTGCATGTAAGGTGCATGTAAGTTTACGTACGGTATTATTAAGATGGACATTACGCCATGCTTAATGTCCCCTAGGAACCAATGTGTCGGGTCCTTTACTGCTTCAAGTCCTCTGTAACAGTTTGCCATCATTACATAATCACACTACTGAATGGCACATCTACAATCAAGTCTATGCGAAAGCAAGTCACGCCTCGTAAAGCCCCGACGGAGTTCGCTAACTGTCTTTTTTGTCATTGCATCCGCATAGTGCCGGTCCCTGTCGGCAAAGGGGTGTTCTGTTATTGCTGAGCCAATCACCCTGCTGACTGTTTGCTGGCCCCTATTTCCCTTCCACTAATCTGCCAGATCTCTGATGCAGTCGCTAAATCAGCTTTCACTCCTGAGCTGCCACCCCATGATGACGCAGGGAGCATCCCAAGGGCGCCTCGCGGAGCAGCCAGAGCCCAGGGTTTCCATGGAGATGTGAGCGTTAGGATGTGGATGGGCGGGCTAATGATGCCGTTATCTCCACTCTAATGGTTCTGGCAAGAGGCCAGGGTTATTAACACCATGAGATGACCCTAACAAGGAGGTCAGCCAATGACCGAGGGCCTCTACTGTCCAAATACACCTGCTGTCTACTACGTGTTTTGCGTGTTTGTGTGAGTGACAAAGAGAGAGCCGTTTAAAGGAATACAGGATGTTGAGGCCTTACAGCTCTCAGAATATATTACAACTCATGTGTTACAAACACAATCATCTTTGATACATGTTATACCAGGGTTTCCCAAACTCGGTCCTCGGGATCCCAAGGGGTTCAGTTTTAATGGTGTAACACAGGGTATCCCAAACTCGGTCCTCGGGATCCCAAGGGGTTCAGTTTTAATGGTGTAACACAGGGTATCCCAAACTCGGTCCTTGGGACTTCAAGGGGTTCCGTTTTTTTTTTTTTTGTATTTTTCACCCCTTTTTTCTCCTCAATTTCGTCGTATCCAATTGGTAGTAGTTACAGTCTTGTCTCATCGCTGCAACTCCCTTATGGACTCGGGAGAGGCGAAGGTCAAGAGCCATGCGTCCTCCGAAACACAACCCAACCAAGCCGCACTGCTTCTTGACACAATGCACAACCAGAAGCCAGCCGCACCGTGCCCGGCCCGCCACAGGAGTCGCTAGTGTGCGATGTGGCAAGGATATCCCTGCCGGCCAAACCCTCCCTAACCCGGACGACGCTGGGCCAATTGTGCGCTGCCCCATGGGCCTTCCGGTCGCGGCCAGATGCGACAGAGCCTGGCCTCGAACCCAGAATCTCTAGACCACTGCGCCACTGTGCCTTAGACTACTGCGCCACCCAGGAGGCCCCCAAGGGGTTCAGTTTTAATGGTATAACACAGGGTATCCCAAACTTGGTCCTTGGGACTTCAAGAGGTGCACATTTTTGTTTTTTGCCATAACATTACACAGCTTGATCAAATTTTGATGATTAGTTGATCATTTGAATCAGCTGTGTAGTAGCAAAAAACTAAATGTGCACCCCTTGGGCTCCTGAGGACCAAGTTAAGGATACCCTGTGTTATATTATTAAAACTAAACATACTTTACCTTCAGAACAGAATTTAGTGTCCATTTGGCTGTAACAGTGTGAAATCTTGTTGGTAAGAATTCCTCCACAGGATCGAATGGAGGGCTTCTCTCACCACTTGAGAGGGACAAGCGGTGAGAGATGTAGCTAAGAAGTGAATAAACTCAGAGGAAGGTGGTATGATTAATATGCCGAGAAGTTACGGCTAGCACACAGACACACTTGGCCCCCGTTATCGAGAAGCACAGATGTGCACAGCCACTTCCCAGCCCTCCCCTCATCCACATCCATCAGAGAAATGCACCTTGGGAGATTAAGAGGATGGCACCGGCGCCAAGCCCACCATCTGCTGTCATTTAGAGATAAATGACGGCCCAAACCTAGAGGGAGCTCTCCATCCGCCTGTCTGGTTCTGCTGCCAGCCCCCGACGTGGTGACGGATCCGCCCAACCTTCGCTTCCAAAATCGATGTCTGAGACCCTGGCTGTCAGAATGGAGCGCACCTCGGAGAGAAACTCAGCCTGGCTTTGGTTGGCCGAGCACAGTCTTTTCCTCTGGAGGGTGGGCAGTTGGAACAGCTGCACTGCCACTGATGACACTTTGTAAAGGTACTCACTAATACCTTACAATTGGTCAGGTTTATTAGGCAACATGATAATATTTTGTGAACTATGCATCTAAACAGCTGTACGTTAGAACTGTATGTAAGGAGCACCTTGGGGAACATCATTGCTCCAGGTCTAGGAACATCCTCTGTTCCCTGGGAAAAGAACTAAAGTTCCAGTTGGCTAAGTTCTCACACTGACTCCACTATGCCACTATGTCACCGAGCCACCAAGCCATAGCAGTCTGCTGATGGGAGGTTAGCTTGATTAATTTCATGGATTTGGAAATGAGCCGTGGTGATAAGGCTATCGCTCCCTCATCTGGGGCTGACGGGGGCGTAATTAAACAGATAGCCAAAGATGATGAGGAAATGGTCTGGAAAGCCTGGGGAATATGAGGGCGGAATCGTCGGCTCGTCTACGCAGGCGGATGATTAGATTGGCACTTAATTGCCGCCTATGCTATTTTTAGGGGATCTGATCACATGAGGCGTTCCCCCACTCCGTCATCTGAGCGGTCAAGGTCAGCCCACTGCTCCCCTACTCAATTGTTAAGGCTGTGTCAAAGAGATGGGTGGTAGGCGATATTGAGAAAAGGTGCCCACGAATCTCCACCGAACCCCCCCCCCCCCCCCAAGACAAGCTGGTGAAATGCCTGCTCTTGCAATAGAGGAAAAGAAAGTACATTATCAAGCTCCTTCGGGTGCATACTCAATAGAACTTTAGCTGCCTCTGGTGCTGAAACACACCTTTCTGCAAGCCAGAGAACAGAAGAAAAAGTCACTTGGGTATTGGAGCCACACAATAGCACTTATTTGCTAATTGAACAGTTCCTATAGTGTTGCAGCAAACAGAAGGTTTGGGTGGTATTACTGAAAGAAAATAGTTTGATAAATTGTCCCCTGGCTAGATCAATATCATAGCCTGATTGTTGCGCCATAGCATCGAAGACCGCGAGACAGAGATGGATAACTGGATAACGGCATAGATGCCATTGTGTATTTCTCACAAAAGCTATTGGATGAGAGCTACCTGAGCAAAAAGTCATCAGGCAAGGCTATTGGGTGAGGTGATTTCATACATACGGACACATGACACGATTGGGGGGTGCGAGTCTTTCGAGAAACAGAGAGGACGATTGGATGAGACAGATGTGAAAACGTGCTGTAGACGCTGTCTGCCTGAACAGCCATGGTGTCTGTGCTGCATGCCGTTCTCCAAAAGCCTCTGCGAAACGCTAAAGCCGTCCATAAAACCATAATCCCGACTCTGCAGACACAGAAGACAATAGAGCTTTATCGCTTTGGGTGACACTCTGTGTGTTTCCCAGCATCCTCCGGGCTTATCGCGCCACGGCACCCAGCGTATTGTCCCATTATCCCAAGCACCGGGGCAGTCCTTAGAGCTGGAGAATGAGCCGACTTGTCAGACAGCAGTACAAAGAGAATCTGTAGAGCCATGGATTAGAGCGATAGAGATAGATAGATGCAGGGAGGGAGAGAGAGATGCAGGGAGGGAGAGAGAGAAAGTCAGAGGGAGAGAGGTGCCTAGAGAGAAAACGAAAAGGATGTTGAAGGCGAGTTCTACCTTATACCTGTCGTGGAAATTCTACACAGGGACAATCACATACCATTTGCAGTCGTTCAGTGAATTCTGGGCTGACCAACTGAATTGTTGCTAAAGGTAGCAACAATCTTTAATCAATCAAAAAAACAAGCAAGCATTCAATCAATCAAACAGGATGAAAGAGAAAAGACTTTATTTGTGCAATAAAGTGTGCTTGCAGAAAACACCTCCTCTCCCGTCCACAATCACTCACACACACACGGACGCCAACTCTCGTAGAATCCCAATATCACCAAAAAGCTATATGGTGCAGACGAGCACGCACGCCATCCCAAGATCCCACACTTCATTACGTGCCCAGCCAACCTTGACAGGAGTAAATCGATGCAGGATAATAGCCAGCAGACGCCTCTTCCCTCCATCCCACCCGAAGGTTTTATCAGCACTGCAGATCATTCCGCTTATCAGACTGGGCCAGTAATAACCCTCCCATATAATGTCTGTTGTGATCACTGACAGCTTAGCTCTGCTCTGTGTGGTGACAGTATGTATATGTTAAGCTCACTCTCCTGTTCTGTCTACCGTGTGTTAGACTCCTTTCAGTTTGGGGCTGTTCTGTTTGATGTATTTTCAGGTATCTGAGATGTTTGTGTTTGTGAATGACAAAAAAAAAAGCCCTGCACAAGGTTATTGCTACCCAGTCTCATGCGCTCTATTTTAAACCATGACAAATGCATGTTTATAACTTAGCCTATATCGGGACATATCAAATTTCTTTGTGTGACAGTTAAGGCATTTCTAATGACCAAACGCTGTTTTTTTTCTGTGGAATTAAAAGGGAACAAATCAATTATGGGGATTTGTTAAGATGTGAAGAGGGAAAGGAGGTAGAGAAGAAAAGACAGCGAGCCAAAGGTCAATATCGCAAAGTTTTGCGATATTAGAATTAAATAAAGAAAATGTCTAGGTTGGAGAACCAGTCAGCTCTGTCAAACGAACCATTTCAAAAAATGTTAAAGACACTTCTTAAAACAAAATACGGTAGTGGGAAAGAAAGGGAATTCAGATATTTCAAAGAGCTGTCAAAAAGCAAGGTTTGCTCAGGTGATGATGATCTGTAAGCAGAGTATTGATCAGAATTATGATCAAAGATGGCATCCTTTCACCTTACCAGTGGGAAGCAAAACCCCAACTGAAGGTCTTATCTATGATGGAGAGCACAGTTGGTGAGTTTTTAAAAACATTTTTTTTGTCATTTTTAGCAGACACTTTTATCCAAAACAACTTATAGGAGAAATTAGAGTTAAGTGCCTTGCTCAAGGGCACATCGGCATATTTTTCACCTAGGCTGCTACGACATTCAAACCAGCAACCTTGCGGTTCCTGAACCAACCCTCGTAACCGCTAGGCTACCTGATGTCCGATCTCATGGTGTCTCAAAGCTCTAACATTTCTTGCAATCCTCATTCCATTCCCTGGCAGGAGCTCTGTGTAAATACATTTCAAATGCACCCTTCCTTTTTCCTTTCCCTGGGGTAATGACTGCTAGGCATAACTAGACTGGTGTAGCAAACACCACTATCTCCTGACAGGACGGGGACTAAATAAATATCAAAAGACTTACAAATAGTCAAATATCACGTCGAAAGAAAATTGTACTATGAATCAACTGAAAGTCTAAAAACATGTTAAATAAAGCCTACAACACATAAATGTAAAAGAAATTCAATCACTCTTCAGCTGTTTGGTAGGTAAATTCCACTGCAGACGAGTTAGATGTAAGGTAAACCTATCCGAGGCTGGTGTTGATGCAGAGTTAATATTGAAGCAGCTGCAACTCTCAGTGAGGCGGCCATTAAGATGGGGAGGGTGATCGAGGGGGTTCTCCAGAGAGGAGGTATCTAATGAAGGAACATCGCTCCTCGACATCTGCCTCCCTCCATCCCCGTTTACACCCCTCCCTCTGCCGCAGCAACCCCATCGCCTCCATCTCTTCCTCTCCTTGTTAGCTATGTTTGTTTTCAGCCGTTTTTCGGTGGGGGGTCTGGAGAGTATGAAGGAGGGGTGCCCCCCCCAACACCTTCTCCCCAGTGATGCTCATAAACCCACCATCCATCTCCATTATGCCCCAGAAAATGCTGTTTGTCACTTTGCGGGGGGAAAATAATCAATATGTCTTGTGGGGGCAGCGAGCGCATTAGAGGAAGCAAATTGATGTCTCTCGCCCCAGCGCGCCTCTCCAGCACACTGCACCCCAACTAATGGGAAACCTCACAGGTCTGGCAGACAGGGACACATGGCCTGTGTGTGTGTGTGTGTGTGTGTGTGTGTGTGTGTGTGTGTGTGTGTGTGTGTGTGTGTGTGTGTGTGTGTGTGTGTGTGTGTGTGTGTGTGTGTGTGTGTGTGTGTGTGTGTGTGTGTGTGTGTACGTGTACGTGACTGAATAATTGAGTGAGCAGGCCATAGGGAACCGGTAAGTAATGCATTTGGCCAATGGGTTTGGCAGTGTGGCTATATAACTGTATCTCTGTATGTATGTGGCTCCTTCTTCCCTAAGCCTTAGCTCTACTAGCCACCTGGTACCAGATCATGGGCACCACGGAGCACCTTAAAGACCACCTCCCAGACTGACACTACACTGTCAGGGCCAAGAAACCCCGTCCCCTGATTGGTGCCTTGCAGACAGGAGTGACTCCCACTCACGTCTCATCACCATGTTCCTAGAGAGCTCTGGTCTTAGCTCAGGTGGTCGGAATCACAAAGGTCCAAGTAGAGCCTGCCAACATCTTTTAGAATCTATCATAATAAGTCTCTCTCCTCTTCCTGGAAGGGTGATGGTGGTTTCAGTCAGCTTAAGACACTTGTCTTTAATAGCCCCAACCCTGGGTAGGTTGAGACAAGGTATGTGGTTGGGTGTCTCAAAGATAAAGATTGGTCGCAAAATGAGAAAAGACACACACACACACACACGCACACACACACACACACACACACACACACACACACACACACACACACACACACACACACACACACACACACACACACACACACACACAAACACACAGAGAGAGAATCATTCTCAGAATCTGTCAGAGTTCAGAAGGCTACAGTGTGGCAGAAAAAGTATTTAGTCAGCCACCAATTGTGCAAGTTCTCCCACTTAAAAAGATGAGAGAGGCCTGTAATTTTCATCATAGGTACACTTTGACAGACAAAATGAGAAGAAAAAAATCCAGAAAATCACATTGTATGATTTTAATGAATTTATTTGCAAATGATGGTGGAAAATAAGTATTTGGTCAATAACAAAAGTTTATCTCAATACTTTGTTATATACCCTGTGTTGGCAATGACAGAAGTCAAACGTTTTCTGTAAGTCTTCACAAGGTTTTCACACACTGTTGCTGGTATTTTGGCCCATTCCTCCATGCAGATCTCCTCTAGAGCAGTGATGTTTTGAGGCTGCTGCTGGGCAACAAGGACTTTCAACTCCCTCCAAAGATTTTCTATGGGGTTGAGATCTGGAGACTGGCTAGGCCACTCCAGGACCTTGAAATGCTTCTTACGAAGCCACTCCTTCATTGCCCAGGCGGTGTGTTTGGGATCATTGTCATGCTGAAAGACCCAGCCACGTTTCAGGAGGAGGTTTTCACTCAAAATCTCACAATACATGGCCCCATTCATTCTTTCCTTTACACGGATCAGTCGTCCTGGTCCCTTTGCAGAAAAACAGCCCCAAAGCATGATGTTTCCACCCTCATGCTTCACAGTAGGTATGGTGTTCTTTGGATGCAACTCAGCATTCTTTGTCCTCCAAATACGACGAGTTGAGTTTTTACCAAAAAGTTATATTTTGGTTTCATCTGACCATATGACATTCTCCCAATCTTCTTCTGGATCATCCAAATGCTCTCTAGCAAACTTCAGACGGGCCTGGACATGTACTGGCTTAAGCAGGGGGACACGTCTGGCACTGCAGAATTTGAGTCCCTGGCGGCGTAGTGTGTTACTGATGGTAGGCTTTGTTACTTTGGTCCCAGCTCTCTGCAGGTCATTCACTAGGTCCCCCCGTGTGGTTCTGGGATTTTTGCTCACCGTTCTTGTGATCATTTTGACCCCATGGGGTGAGATCTTGCATGGAGCCCCAGATCGATGGAGATTATCAGTGGTCTTGTATGTCTTCCATTTCCTAATAATTGCTCCCACAGTTGATTTCCTCAAACCAAGCTGCTTACCTATTGCAGATTCAGTCTTCCCAGCCTGGTGCAGGTCTCCAATTTGGTTTCTGGTGTCCTTTGACAGCTCTTTGGTCTTGGCCATAGTGGAGTTTGGAGTGTGACTGTTTGAGGTTGTGGACAGGTGTCTTTTATACTGATAACAAGTTCAAACAGGTGCCATTAATACAGGTAACGAGTGGAGGACAGAGGAGCCTCTTAAAGAAGAAGTTACAGGTCTGTGAGAGCCAGACATTTTGCTTGTTTGTAGGTGACCAAATACTTATTTTCCACCATAATTTGCAAATAAATTCATTAAAAACCCTACAATGTGATTTTTTGGATTTTTTTTCTCATTCTGTGTGTCATAGTTGAAGTGTACCTATGATGAAAATTACAGGCCTCTCTCGTATTTTTAAGTGGGAGAACTTGCACAATTTATGTCTGACTAAATAAGTTTTGCCCCACTGTATGTGTCTCATTCCAAGCTCTGGATGGGGGCTGGCACCACAGGATATTATATTATTCATCTATTCGCTGTTGAGGGCTTCAGGGCCTGTCAATCACAATTTACCTGGGCTGTCCACACACTCCCACTCCCGCCAGCTCCCGCTAGCTCCCCCCTGCTCAGCCACACACACACACACACACACACACACACACACACACACACACACACACACACGCACACGCACACGCACACGCACACGCACGCACACACACACCAGCTCTGAACACCTCTATTTTGCACATTTCCCTTAGTTGTAGTCCTTGATCCAAGCAAGGTGATCTAGAGAGATTACATCCGCCTTACAATACAAACCTGGTTGCTTTCGAGCAGCCAGCAAACAAATTCATCACACAGACTCACAAAGGGTTGACATTGCAAGGTCTTTTGGGAGGCATGTAATAGAGAGGAAATGGGATTTTGTATATTTATGAAGCATTCTCTTGAGTATTTACCATTATAAATTGAATATTTTAAATGTTTTAAGCACCATATTATCCAATGACTTTCAGAGATTAGACCATTAACAACTTTACTTGATTAGAATATCTAATTTCATGCAGCAACAAGAACATAATTCAAAGTTGAATATTTTAAAACTTTACAATGTATGCACACGTCCCTACTGAAAAATAGTTTTTTTAAGTAAGCACAGATCCACCAGGAAAAGGTGGATACTTAGGCTGTGTTTACACAGGCAGACAAATTCTGATATTTTTTACACTAATTGGTCTTTTGACCAATAACATCAGATCTTTTCACATAAGATATTTTTCAGAGCTGATCTGATTTGTCAAAAGACAAATGAATGATTAAAAGATAATAATTGGTTGCCACAGACTAATCAAACATTCTTCACAGTTAAAATGAGTAAAGATGATGCTGTAGGTGTATAAATACAGACTAATGGTTTCAGTATTGATGCACACAGACACACACATGATGACACACCTATGGTAGAGCTGAATGGTCCTCGTGGCATGTTCCGCTCCAGTCGATGTCAGTCTGTACCACACACCGTCCATAGTAGAATATGAACATCAGTTTACCTGCATAACAAAAACAGAAGAGACCCATTATCAAAGACAGTAAGACATCTCTTATCTTTATCATAAAAACTGTATACTCTACAATCCCTTCCATGTAAATTCAGAACACGTTATCTAGCAAGTGCTATTATCCTACCATCTATCTCAAAGGGAGGATGCGAGCAGATTTGGATCTCATTGTCTGGTTGCTGCTGACAGCATGTTTGCATGGCCATTTGTCTGCCTGTCCCTACCTGACTATGGCAATATGTTAAGACTGTCACATAGAAACCTGTGCCTGATTGATGATGACAGCATGTTTGCATGGCCATTTGTCTGCCTGTCCCTACCTGACTATGGCAATATGTTAAGACTGTCACATAGAAACCTGTGCCTGATTGATGATGACAGCATGTTTGCAGGGCCATTTGTCTGCCTGTCCCTACCTGACTATGGCAATATGTTAAGACTGTCACATAGAAACCTGTGCCTGATTGATGATGACAGCATGTTTGCATGGCCATTTGTCTGCCTGTCCCTACCTGACTATGGCAATATGTTAAGACTGTCACATAGAAACCTGTGCCTGATTGATGATGACAGCATGTTTGCATGGCCATTTGTCTGCCTGTCCCTACCTGACTATGGCAATATGTTAAGACTGTCACATAGAAACCTGTGCCTGATTGATGATGACAGCATGTTTGCATGGCCATTTGTCTGCCTGTCCCTACCTGACTATGGCAATATGTTAAGACTGTCACATAGAAACCTGTGCCTGATTGATGATGACAGCATGTTTGCATGGCCATTTGTCTGCCTTTCCCTACCTGACTATGGCAATATGTTAAGACTGTCACATAGAAACCTGTGCCTGATTGATGATGACAGCATGTTTGGTTTCTCGTCTGTCGTTATGTTCATTGCTGATGATGATTAATGACAAACAGTTGACTGTCATGACATATTTAAGATTATAAACTGGGTGGTTCGAGTCCTGAATGCTGATTGGCTGACAGCCGTGGTATATCAAACAGTATACCACGGGTATGACAAAACATCTATTTTTACTGCTCTAATTATGTTGGTAACCAGTTTATAATACAAATAAAGCACCTCAGGGGTTTGTGGTATATGTCCAACATACCACGGCTAAGGGTTGTGTCCAGGCACTGCGTTGCGTCGTTCCTAAGAACAACCCATAGCCGTGGTATATTGGCCATATACCACACCCCCTCTGGCCTTATTGCTTAAATAGAGACTGATGATGATTAGGAGAAGTTCTCACTGGCTGCAAATCCAGGATCAGCTTGTGTATAAGTAACTGCTAGATTGTGTATAAACTGTAACTAAGTACAATGTAAGTATTATATAGAAATGTGCAATATGCATTAGTTTGCAAGTAATGTATAATAAACGATGTGCAGTTCAGTTCCAGTGGTAGAGCAGGTGCAAATTGGTTTCAGTGAAAGAGACACGGCAGTGTATGTAAGGGTTTAGGTGAAAGAGACATGGCAGTGTATGTAAGGGTTTAGGTGAAAGAGACATGGCAGTGTATGTAAGGGTTTAGGTGAAAGAGACATGGCAGTGTATGTAAGGGTTTAGGTGAAAGAGACATGGCAGTGTATGTAAGGGTTTAGGTGAAAGAGACATGGCAGTGTATGTAAGGGTTTAGGTGAAAGAGACATGGCAGTGTATGTAAGGGTTTAGGTGAAAGAGACATGGCAGTGTATGTAAGGGTTTAGGTGAAAGAGACATGGCAGTGTATGTAAGGGTTTAGGTGAACGAGACATGGCAGTGTATGTAAGGGTTTAGGTGAACGAGACATGGCAGTGTATGTAAGGGTTTAGGTGAAAGAGACATGGCAGTGTATGTAAGGGTTTAGGTGAAAGAGACATGGCAGTGTATGTAAGGGTTTAGGTGAAAGAGACATGGCAGTGTATGTAAGGGTTTAGGTGAAAGAGACATGGCAGTGTATGTAAGGGTTTAGGTGAAAGAGACATGGCAGTGTATGTAAGGGTTTAGGTGAAAGAGACATGGCAGTGTATGTAAGGGTTTAGGTGAACGAGACATGGCAGTGTATGTAAGGGTTTAGGTGAAAGAGACATGGCAGTGTATGTAAGGGTTTAGGTGAAAGAGACATGGCAGTGTATGTAAGGGTTTAGGTGAAAGAGACATGGCAGTGTATGTAAGGGTTTAGGTGAAAGAGACATGGCAGTGTATGTAAGGGTTTAGGTGAAAGAGACATGGCAGTGTATGTAAGGGTTTAGGTGAAAGAGACATGGCAGTGTATGTAAGGGTTTAGGTGAACGAGACATGGCAGTGTATGTAAGGGTTTAGGTGAAAGAGACATGGCAGTGTATGTAAGGGTTTAGGTGAAAGAGACATGGCAGTGTATGTAAGGGTTTAGGTGAAAGAGACATGGCAGTGTATGTAAGGGTTTAGGTGAAAGAGACATGGCAGTGTATGTAAGTTTAGGTGAAAGAGACATGGCAGTGTATGTAAGGGTTTAGGTGAAAGAGACATGGCAGTGTATGTAAGGGTTTAGGTGAAAGAGACATGGCAGTGTATGTAAGGGTTTAGGTGAAAGAGACATGGCAGTGTATGTAAGTTTAGGTGAAAGAGACATGGCAGTGTATGTAAGGGTTTAGGTGAAAGAGACATGGCAGTGTATGTAAGGGTTTAGGTGAAAGAGACATGGCAGTGTATGTAAGGGTTTAGGTGAAAGAGACATGGCAGTGTATGTAAGGGTTTAGATGAAAGAGACATGGAAGTGTATGTAAGGGTTTAGGTGAAAGAGACATGGCAGTGTATGTAAGTTTAGGTGAAAGAGACATTATCATTCTAGTATACAACATAAAACACTTCTCTCATGTCAAGTCATTTTTATGATATCCCCATAATCATTTCCGTTCTGATTGAATAAGGAGCAATGTTTGGCAAAGGTGCCATTTTCAAGAAGAAACATTTTGTTCACATCACAGACAGAATGAGATCGAGACGCCGTAGGGTAAATCTGAGCTTTGGCTGATGCCGACAGTGAAACTGTGGCAATTAGAAAAACAGTGTGTGAGTTGGCTGGTGCATGCACCGCTGGGCACAAATGAGTCTAGCAGCCCGGGTGACACAGGCAGGCTGTAGCGCAGCCGCCTAAGACACGCCTAAGACTCCCATTGTGCCACGGCTAATCCATTTCCACTCTAACAAGCTGCTGCCTCCGACTGAGTCATCCAACTAGTCGTTTCTCTCCCGTCTGTTGGGCCTCGTTCAGGTCCAAACTCAAGCTGTACTGGGATCTGTGTGAAGCTAACATGATGGCTCTGTTACAAAAGGCAAAGTCTCTCCCAGTGAAATAGTTACTGGTTCAGGGACTGTCCACGTTTATTGTTAAGTTCAATGAAAAGCTTTAAGGCTGGTGGTGATTATGATCGTAACACCTCAGCAAATGTGGGTGTAATATTCGAAGCAGAGCAATACATGTACCATGCACAGACTCAATAATAGTACGTTTGAACCGATACCAGCGCAGTGAATATTCTTTAGATGACTGAAATATCCTAACGCGCATTTCTCCAGCATAAGAAGAACATACTCTGTACCTCAGCAGGGAGTTGTGTGAAGGTTACTGACTTTCCTCTCGACGTTTGATGCTGACAGGTGGCAAATCAGCCACAGTGCATCCTCAGCCGTTCTGACACATGGCAGCATCAAGTACCCTGCAGTCAATGTGAGATGATAGGAGTTTCTCTCTAACCAGTCGAGTCTGAGCATCAAAGCAGCCACAGCAAGCCGCATATATTGTACAGAGAATTAAAACTGCCCTTTCAACTTAACACCATTGTAACTCCCTGGGGAGACCATGGAGAAGATATTGGCACGTCTCCAGTCTGGTATCATGAATGGGATCGTGCTCTTCATCACTTAAGACATGTAACCCCATTTATACATTCTTTAAAACACTGCCACAAAATCTGTTCTCTACGATTCATTTTGGTGATGGAGTGGATTTTGTACAGACAATCTGGTCCTAATCGGTGGACCCACTGTCCAAGTCAGTAGTTCCTTTTCACATAGTTTAATCATTCAAATGATTGTGACAAATACCTATCTGGATGTTAGTCCAAACAGAGGGAGATTTTTTAGCAATAGCAATACCTCCCATGAATTCATTTCCCTCACTAGAGACAATAAACTAGCAGAAATTGGGGGCTCTAAAGATGGTTTAAACAGTCCAGAGCAGGGGGGCTCCCAAAGCCAGGTAGAGGCTTGCAGAGACCTTATAAGGACTCACAGAGAGGAGACATGGGGCTCTCCTAATGAAGCCCTTAGAGACAGAAAGGAGTGACATACATGTACTGCCTTTAAAAGGTCCCATCGAGTCCGGAGGTTAGTCCTCCACTTTTTTTTTCTCAATTATTCTATTTTTGTCTGCCTCTAGCCTTCCCCCGCTATAGGCCAGTGACTCTGGAAATTAGAAGAAAGTGTTTATTACATTTTTTTAAATCATGGAGGTCCTATTTCAAAGACAAATGTGTATGGGCCAATTTCGGCCTGTCTCTGTCTAAGCTGGTCCCACTTTACAATAAATGTCCCTCAGACCATGTTGAGTGTAATTACAATTTTGAGTTAATTTGTAAATCCTTGAAATAGGATGCATGATGCAAACAGGTATTAATGTGTAACAATGTATAACTAAACTGTAGCTGTCTATATAACGACCATGTAAATGCATAGTTACAGTTTGATTTTGGTTTATTGTCTTAAAAAGTCAGCAGTAGACATTGGTTCAACTACTTGTTTTGTTATTTAAATACTTATTTTCTGTGTGTTTGAGTATTTACAAATAATGTGACCCGAATCCACAACCTCTATTGAAGTATTTTAAAGTATTTTCAAAGACTTATTCAAAATACTATTTTTGAAATACTTGGGTTGAATGCATGGGAGTGTAGTTGAGTTAGTGTATTTGAGTATTTACAAATACATTCCATTATTCAACTACTTTTCAAATAAAAATATCTGAATACTTACATCCAGAGGTCTTTGAAAGTAATTGAAATACCCTAAATAGTATTTAAACCCAGGTCTGGTCAGCAGTAAAATTACCAACAGACCAACATGCTTCTGACATACCAGAAGATGACCAAGTGAGAGTCCTCCAAATCTCACATAACATCAACAGTCACCACATCTCACATAACATCAACAGTCACCACATCTCACATAACACCAACAGTCACCACATCTCACATAACATCAATAGTCACCACATCTCACATAACATCAACAGCCACCACATCTCACTTGACATCAACAGTCACCACATCTCACATAACATCAACAGTCACCACATCTCACATAACACCAACAGTCACCACATCTCACATAACATCAACAGTCACCACATCTCACATAACATCAACAGTCCATCAACCACATTCATACGCTTAGGATCTGGAAACAGATTAGGTATTTTCTTAACATACCCACTGTTTACATTGACAGCCCAATTTTCCTGAATCATGCTTTCCACCCTGCATTGGATGATGTGGTGTCTTCACAATGGAGGGAGAAGGGGCTCACAACAATTGGTAATCTATACATAGATGGTCAGTTAGCTTCATTTCAACAGTTACAGGGAAAGTTCAACATGCCAACAACACATTTTTTTCAGATACCTCCAAATCAGGAATTTCGTAAGGACACATATCCCACAGTATGGCATGAAGCCAAATAGTCCTACATTAGACAGCTTGATCCTTGTCAAACCCCATTCAAAAGGGTCGGTCTCTAGACTGTATGATGTGCTACAGGCCCACATAGAGGTATCCACAGACACCATTAAAAGGGCTTGGGAACAAGAACTTGGGTCAGAAATCTCAGATGAGGACTGGGTAGAAGCTCTCAGGAATATAAACCACAGTTCAGTGAATGCCAGACACAACCTTGTACAGTTTAAGGTGATACACAGGTTACATTACTCAAAAGTAAAACTGCATAAAATATTCCCGGACACCTCACCACTGTGTGAGAGGTGCAAGCAGGATGAGGGGACATTGACCCACTTATTCTGGACATGTCCTAAGTTACATGTTTACTGGGCTCTCATTTTTGAATACTTATCTAGAGCCTTTGATAGAGTTCTAGCCCCAGACCCATTGATCGCTCTGTTTGGTACAGTTGATGGGAATAACCAGGAAGGGAAGGCTGTCTCTCTTTGTACTCTATTAGCCAAAAGGCTCATGTTGCAATTTTGGAAATTGGAGACTGTACCTACCTTTGAAATGTGGTTATGGGATTTACATATGGAAAAGATTTGATACAATACCTCCAATAGAAGTCCAATGTTTTACAAAATATGGCAGCTGATACTGGATAAATGGTCTAGTCCCGCTTCATAACTGGGTTGAGGATCTGCTGCCACTCTGTGCTGTACTCCACTCAACATTTATTTTTGGCTTAACTACACTGCTTGTAATGACTATATGCTGTCTTCATATACATGTACCACCTAATAAGATTTTGTTTTATTTTGTGTATGTGTGAGTTAAGTTTTGCTTTGTCCTCTAAATTGTCCATCCCATTCAACAGTACAATGAATGTCATTGTTAGTATTGCTGTCTTTTTTTATTTGATTTTTTATTGGAAAATAATAAACATATTATTAAAAAAAAAAAACAGTCACCACATCTCACATAACATCAACAGTCACCACATCTCACATAACATCAACAGTCACCACATCTCACATAACATCAACAGTCACCACATCTCACATAACATCACAGTCACCACATCTCACATAACATCAACAGTCACCACATCTCAACAGTCACCACATCTCACATAACATCAACAGTCACCACATCTCACATAACATCAACAGTCACCACATCTCACATAACATCAACAGTCACCACATCTCACATAACATCAACAGTCACCACATCTCACATAACATCAACAGTCACCACATCTCACATAACATCAACAGTCACCACATCTCACATAACATCAACAGTCACCACATCTCACATAACATCAACAGTCACCACATCTCACATAACATCAACAGTCACCACATCTCACATAACATCAACAGTCACCATCTCAATAACATCAACAGTCACCACATCTCATCATCAACAGTCACCACATCTCACATGACATCAACAGTCACCTCATCATCAACAGTAACATCAATAACATCAGTCACCACATCTCACATAACATCAACAGTCACCACATCTCACATAACATCAACAGTCACTCAACAGTCACCACACATAACATCAACAGTCACCACATCTCACATAACATCAACAGTCACCACATAACATCAACAGTCTCATCACATCAACAGTCCCACATCAACAGTCAACAGTCACATCTCACATAACATCAACAGTCACCACATCTCACATAACATCAACAGTCACCACATCTCACATAACAGTCACCACATCTCACCATATCTCACATAACATCAGTCATCAACAGTCCCCACATCAACAGTCACCACATCTCACATAACATCAACAGTCACCACATCTCACATAACATCAACAGTCACCCACATCATCAACAGTCACCACATCTCACATAACATCAACATCAATCAGTCACCACATCTCACATAACATCAACAGTCACCACATCTCAATCAACAGTCCCCAATCAACAGTCACCACATCTCACATAACATCAACAGTCACCACATCTCACATAACATCAACAGTCACCACATCTCACATAACATCAACAGTCACATCAACATCAACAGTCACCACATCTCACATAACATCAACAGTCACCACATCTCAACATCAACAGTCACCACATCTCACATAACATCAACAGTCACCACATCTCACATAACATCAACAGTCACCACATCTCACATTCAACAGTCACCACATCTCACATAACATCAACAGTCAATCAACAGTCACCACATCTAACATCAACAGTCCCCACATCAACAGTCATCTCACATAACATCAACAGTCACCACATCTCACATAACATCAACAGTCCCCACATCACCACATCTCACACATCAACAGTCCCCAATCAACAGTCACCACATCTCACATAACATCAACAGTCACCACATCTCACATAACATCAACAGTCACTACATCTCACATAACATCAACAGTCACCACATCTCAATAACATCAACAGTCACCACATCTCACATAACATCAACAGTCACTACATCTCACATAACATCAACAGTCACCACATCTCACATAATCAACATCAACAGTCAACATCTCACATAACATCAACAGTCCCCACATCAACAGTCACCACATCTCACATAACATCAACAGTCACCACATCTCACATAACATCAACAGTCACCACATCTCACATAACATCAACAGTCACCACATCTCACATAACATCAACAGTCACCACATCTCACATAACATCAACAGTCACCACATCTCACATAACATCAACAGTCCCCACATCAACAGTCACCACATCTCACATAACATCAACAGTCACCACATCTCACATAACATCAACAGTCACCACATCTCACATAACATCAACAGTCACCACATCTCACATAACATCAACAGTCACCACATCTCACATAACATCAACAGTCACCACATCTCACATAACATCAACAGTCACCACATCTCATAACATCACAGTCAGTCACCACATCTCACATAACATCAACAGTCACCACATCTCACATAACATCAACAGTCCCCACATCAACAGTCACCACATCTCATAACATCAACAGTCACCACATCTCATAACATCAAAGTCATCAACAGTCCACATACATCAACAGTCACCACATCTCACATAACATCAACAGTCACCACATCTCACATAACATCAACAGTCACCACATCTCACATAACATCAACAGTCCCCACATCAACAGTCACCACATCTCACATAACATCAACAGTCCCCACATCAACAGTCACCACATCTCACATAACATCAACAGTCACCACATCTCACATAACATCAACAGTCCCCACATCAACAGTCACCACATCTCACATAACATCAACAGTCCCCACATCAACAGTCACCACATCTCACATAACATCAACAGTCCCCACATCAACAGTCACCACATCTCACATAACATCAACAGTCACCACATCTCACATAACATCAACAGTCACCACATCTCACATGACATCAACAGTCACTACATCTCACATAACATCAACAGTCACCACATCTCACATGACATCAACAGTCACTACATCTCACATAACATCAACAGTCACCACATCTCACATAACATCAACAATCACCACATCTCACATAACATCAACAGTCCCCACATCAACAGTCACCACATCTCACATAACATCAACAGTCACCACATTTCACATAACATCAACAGTCACCACATCTCACATAACATCAACAGTCACCACATCTCACATGACATCAACAGTCACTACATCTCACATAACATCAACAGTCACCACATCTCACATAACATCAACAGTCACCACATCTCACTTAACATCAACAGTCACCACATCTCACATGACATCAACAGTCACTACATCTCACATAACATCAACAGTCACCACATCTCACATAACATCAACAGTCACCACATCTCACTTAACATCAACAGTCATAGGCTACGCTACACCATCAGCTATTGTTTGCTTTCGATCCAGTGTCCCCTCCACCCACTCCCTGCCAGGGTGTAGTGATATGAGATTATAGATTAACAGGCTGTTCAAAGTGACTGCTACTTGCGACTTTTCTGATTGGCAGAGGGAAAAATCAACAAAATAAACCTCCAGCCAAGGACAAGGCACGTCAATAACTGCCAACCTCGGCTTAGAGGAGCTTATAACAGGGTCTCATTTCCTACTTTAAAACAACGAGCCTGGAGACCGGCTCAGAGCAAACAACAGAACAAGAAGCTAAATCCCACTCACCTTCATTTTGAACACGTACAGTTGGTGTTTTGAGCCACAGCAAATATTAGCATTAAAACTAGTGGGATGCTATCTGACTGTTTCGCTGTCGTTTGGTTTCTAGAATCCTCTGTTAACAAAAGCAGAATAGACAAAGAATGTACTATTTTATGTGTATGAAATGAAAAAAAAGTAACAACCTAGAATGTGCATCAATGTTTAGATAAATCTGGATACGACCTTTTGATGTCTGATGCGATCTGGTATAGCCTGGCAGTAACAGCAGTATGCCGTTGGTAAGTTATGACTATGTATGCTACAGTATACACTCTAAAAGCAAACTCGAGATGTGCTTACATTATGTGGTCACCAAACACTTGGGATATTGCAAATGTCAATGTCGGTGTTCTACTTGTGTAGTATCCTGGTGGCAAGCTCTTCCTGTGTGGTATACTGGTAGTTAACATAGGGTAGAGAGGCTACGCAGTGTGGCTTTGGCTATAACACCTCGCCAGCTCTTACCTAGTTCTTCCTCTGGTAGAGTTGTTTCTCTGGTCACCCACACATTGTGGAAGGATGAGTTTCCCTCAGTGGTAATGTGTGCAGTGAAGCCTCTATCTGGGGAGCGTAGACTTCTATTAGAGCCATAAATCATGTTAGTGGGAGAGGAGGGTGGACAGGGGGAGGTGGAGGGTGGACACGGGGAGGTGGAGGGGGGCTCAGGGTCGTAAATCTCATTACCTGAGACTGTTGCTCCCCGTTCTCAATCACTCCCATTATCAGCTGACCTTGACCAGCAGTGCAGACACTCACACTCAATCAGGCCTCGGGGAGATGTATGCTTGCGTGTGTTGTGCGTGTGTTGTGTGTGTGTGTGTGTGTGTGTGTGTGTGTGTGTGTGTGTGTGTGTGTGTGTGTGTGTGTGTGTGAGAAAATGTCAGAAACCTCTTTACTTTTTCCACATTTTGTTGTGTTACAATGTGGGATTATAATAGATTTAGTTGTCATCTTTTTGTCACTAATGTCAAAGTGGAATGAAAAATAAAACTAATATGCTGTATCTTGATTAGATGAGTATTCAACCCCCTGAATTAATACTGTACATGTAAGAATCGCCTTTGGCAGCGATTACAGCTGTGAGTCTTTCTGAGTAAGTCTCTAAGTCTAAGGGCTTTGCACACCTGGATAGTGCAATATTTGCACATTATTCTTTTCAAGCTCTCAAGCTGGTTGTTGATCATTGCTATTTTCAAGTCTTGCCATAGATTTGAATACCAATTTAAGTCAAAACTGTAACTAGGCCACTCAGCAACATTCAATGTTGTCTTGGTAAGCAACCAGTGTATATTTGCCCTTGTGTTTTAGGTTACTGTTCTGTCTGGGGAAAAGCAGACTGAACCAGGTTTTCCTCTAGAATTTTGCCTATGCTTAGCTCTATTTAATTTATTTTTATCATAAAAACACGTCCTAGTCCTTGCCGATGACAATCATACCCATAACATGACGCAGCCACCAAAAAACATATATGATGAGTGGTACTCAGTGATGTGTTGTGTTGGATTTACCCCAAACCTAACACTTTGTATTCAGGACAGAAAGTTAATTTCTTTGCCACATTTTTTACAGTTTTACTTTAGTGCCTTATTGCAAACATGATGCATGTTTTGGAATATGTTTTATTCTGTACAGGCTTCCTTCTTTTCAGTCTGTCAATTAGGTTAGTATTGTGGAGTAACTATAATGTTGTTGATCCATCCTCAGTTTTCTCCTTTCACAGCCATTGTTTCTATTTTAAAGTCACCATTGGCCTCATGGTGAAATCCCTGAGGGGGTTCCTTCCTCTCTGGCAACTGAATTAGGAAGGACACCTGTATCTTTGTAGTGACTGGGTGCATTGATACACCATCCAAAGTCTAATGAATAACTTCACCACGCTTAAAAGGATATTCAACGTCTGCTTTTTGTTGTTGTTGCCATCTACCAATAGGTGCCCTTCTTTGCGAGGCATTGGAAGACCTCCCTGGTCTTTGTGGTTGAATCTGTTCTTGAAATTCACTGCTCGAATGAGGTAACTTATAGGTAATTGTGTGTGTGGGGTACAGAGATGAGGTAGTCATTAAAAAATCATGTTAAACACTATTATTGCACACGGAATGAGTCCATGCAACTTATTATGTGACTTGTTAAGCCAATTGTTACTCCTGAACTTATTTAGGCTTGCCATAACAGAAGGGTTTAATACTTATTGACTGAAGACACTTCAGCTTTGAATTTTTTACGAATTTGTAAACATTTTGAAAAACGTAATTACACTTTGAAATTACAAGGTATTGCGTGTAGACCAGTGATGAAACATCTCAATTTAAATTCAGGCTGTAACACAACAAAATGTGGAAAAAGTGAAGGGGTGTGAATACTTTCTGAAAGTACTGTATATCTGACTAGGTCAGGGTCGTTTAACCTCCGTACAGTATAACCATTAGTTCCAATGTGTCCATGATATTCGTGATCTCCTTAAGTGCACGAGGGTGATAGTTTGCAGTGTGATTTCCTTCACGTTCCACTGAAGTACTGAAAACCTTTTTTTTATAGTCTCTCACCACAACAAAACGTGGAAAAGTCAAGGGGTTGAATACTTTCTGAAGACACTGTATATTATGTGTGTGGGGGCTCATGTGTTAGAGGAGTCTTGTTGTCATACAGGTCAGCTGTTACGATGCTCATAATGTCAGTGGTGCGAATGGATTTGGACATGAACGTGTTCCTTTTTGTTCATATGTTTCTGCATTTCCATGTACTGTATGTTGCGTTTCAGCTCGTTTAGTTCTTTGATTCATTTTTTGTCTTTGCACTCCAATCTTCTCTATCGTCTCAGCCGACTTTCTCCATCTGTCGTCTTTATTGGACCTCTCTGACCTTTTCTCAGTCTCTGTCCTGTGCTGTTTGCTTTTCTCAGAGTGGAGTTGCAGCTCTGTGGCGTTGCCCTTGGTTTCTCTGTTGTTAGAGCTGCCATCAATCTAACAGCGGGGAACACTGACCAAATGAATGTCAGGATTCCAAAAAGAGCAGAGAAGCCAGTCTTGTGTTTCTTATGCACACACACACACACACACACACACACGCACGCACGCACGCACGCACGCACGCACGCACGCACACACACACACACACACACACACACACACACACACACACACACACACACACCACAGGAGGCTGCTGAAAGGAGGACGGCTCATAATAATGGCTGCAATGGAGTGAATGGAATGGCATCAAACACTTGGAAACCATGGAAACCAATGTGTTTAATGTATTTGATGCCATTCCACCACTTCCGCTCCAGCCATTACCACGAGCCCATCCTTCCCAATTAAGTCAACCTCCTGTGACACTCACACTCACACACACACACACACACACACACACACACACACACACACACACACACACACACACACACACACACACACACTGATCGTTATTCACAAACCAATTTCTCTATTTTTCTCCCCACTGTTGGCTTCTTGCTACTTCACGTCCTCTTTCAAGCACACAACAATCAATTACCAGGTGGATGCAAACCGCAGTGCAAGTTCACTTAGAATGTTTATGCTATATAAGGGGTGTTGACTGCATTCAGACAACATACCCTGCAAGCTGTCCACCAACAATGTCATTGGATATTGAGGCAAAACAACATCAGTCCTAACAATACACCTTGACAAACATTTTTTGTAAACCTGCAGTGCGGTATATGTTTTTGGGGCTTTAGTCACCTACTGTAGAGCACGCACACACACACAAACACACACAGGTCTTGGAACAGGTCTCATTAAAGACCACTGCAGGGTCAGAGTGCACCGTACCCATGTCACTTAGCCATCCCACAATCCCCTGGGGCCTCAGCACAAACACAACAAATCACTGCACAATGCCTGCTGCCGGCATCCTAATGCCTAGATCTTTACACTTCAAAAACACAATTATGCTAATGCCAGGAATCATTTGCCATTCCGGGTCTGATTTAATTCACCCTTTTAGCGAAGAAAGCTAATTAGAGGGTTTAATTAACATTTGCGACACAAACCGAGAATGGGGCGGCGAGCTTGTCGATCGTAGAGAGCAACTAGCACTACTGAAGACGAGGGAAGAGAGAGCGAGAGAGAGAGAGAAAAGGTCTGAAACCCATGCAGATGAGGAGAGGGAGCACCATAGGGAGCACTAAGTGAAGCTCTTCCATCCGTCTGCCAGTGAATCAGAGCACTGTCTTGTGATGTCTACTGCTGCAATGGTTTGGTAATTATCACAGTGTGACTTAGCCAACGGCCGCCTCAGTAACACACTACGGGTGACATTTTACAATAGCAGTGCAGTCTGGCCAATGAGCAACAGGGGGAAGGAAGCTCAAAACAATACAGCATGGAACAAGTGGTGACATCCCACCCACAGTGACATCCCACCCACGGTGACATCCCACCCACGGTAACATCCCACCCACGGAAAGGAGGCATCCCAGTAATGCACTCTAACCCAGACCAACAGGTGATCACAGATAACCCTGGGAACATGGGAACATGTCAGTCACACACCTTAATGGAGTGTTAAAGGCCCAACGGTAGTAGTTGTGTAACACATCGGCTGGAGTCATCACAATGACACCCTACGATCCTGGCTGAAGCTAGCCATCAACGAGATGAGGATATTTGACAGGAGGGAGAATGGCACACCTTTGTATGCAGTGCACTCCACTCAGCCTGGGGCAGGAGAACACTTTCACCTTCGTCTTCATGGCACAGAGCAGCTCCTCGTCTCCTCCACCTGAAGGACAATCATAAAGAATACATTAATGACGGATTAACTTCACGCTCTCTCTCTTCACTTTCTCATTTTTTTATGACATGACCAATAGAGGTCTTCAACATCAAACCTAAAACCAACTTGACACTGGCTCAGTGGTACTCTTAAAAAAAAAGGGTTCCTAAAGGGTTCTTCGGCTGTCCCCATAGGAGAACCCTTTTGGGTTCCATGTAGAACCCTCTTTGGAAAGGGTTCTACATGGAACCCAAAAGGGTTATACCTGTCCCGGAACCAAAAAGGTTCTGTCTAGAACCAAAAAAGGTTATTTAAAGGGTTCTCCTATAGGGACACCTGAATAACTCTTTTAGGTTCTAGATAGCACTTTTGTTTCCAAGAGTGTCAGGTGGTGCTCTGTCAACACCACAGTCCAGAGACGAACAACAACAGGAATATCTTCAGCTATATGAAGTGCATCAATGTAGCGATTGACTTCAACAGTGTGTCATTTTGATAAGACTTGCTGGGGTCTCGCTATCGTGCGAAACACGGTTTCTATATGAAGTCAATCACCGGCATTAATCCCCATCTTCAAAGAACTGTGAACATAAAGGCAGTGGGAGAAAAAAACCTCTGATAACTTCAATCGACAGTCTGCACCACGCAACGCTCATTAAAAAAACAATACGAGCCTAGAGGAATAGAACAGCGGCAACAATGGCGGTATGCCAGGGTGGTTGGATGTGAGGGCTTTGTAGTGAACCTGATTAGAGGGAAATTGCTTTCTAGCGCTCTCAGGGTCTGCCTCCCCGAGTGGCAAAGCTCTTGTCAGCGCTAAAGGTAGAGTCTCAGAAACTATTCTGTCAGTCAGAGATACCCAACATGAGGTGATGCTCCTGAACTTGTCTGCTGGAGAACAAAGAACGAGGAGGTTCTGATGATGCCTAACAGGGTGATGGGTTAAATGGCTGTTGAAGAGGGGGACTTTGTTTGAGTTCATATCCGCTTGATCGAGTTGATGTTTCACTTGACACCAACGCAGGCAATCCAAGTCACCTCGACCATCTGGGAGGTTGCCTCTGAACTCCTCGACTCGCAAATAACTACAAAATATTCCAGATCCTGGTGGTCTAACATCACTGTTAATTCTGCAGAAAAATATTTTGGGCAACTTGGGCTATCAAGTTAAGTTCAGTTAATTAAGTCAAAAAAGTGTTTGGTTGATGTTTGATTGATGTCGTAATTAAACTGAGTGAGCACTCGAACCCGTGTCTGTATTGTATTCGTGTCTTTGCGTTAGACTGTGTCGACTCGGCTCTAGATAGGAGATATGTCAGTGACCGAGCCAGGACAGGAATCCCATGGCAACACTCATCCCACACGATCGATAACCACTGTGACAACCGCCGCATCCGCCTCGCCCTCGGTCGCAGTCCACAGAACAAGCCATCCCGGGGCCTGAGACTGACGATAACAGCCCCGGAGAGGTAGCTTGATTTACGACCGTAGTACCAAGATTGAGGCACCCCCATCCACCACAGTCGCCCCCACAAACGACCTGCCTCCAGTGGGGCTTAGCATGATGCTCACACCAGTCTCCCCACCTCCACGCTTGTCCACCCTCCAGTGTCTGTCTGTCTGCCATTTAATAAGGCTAATATGCAACATAGCTCAGGTTAAAGTACCTGCCCTGGAGGAGTCTGGGTAATCAAACTGTCATTTTCTGTGTTAGAATGGACGTCACATAGGACAGATAAGAAGACTCCATTTTAAAGGGTAAACAGGAAGGAGAAATGAATATAATCCTCACCTCGATTAACTCGACTGCCCAGGTTAAGGGTGTGTCAGTCTGTCGGCCAAATGGAGCTATTCGCAGATGTTGTCCCATACCTCAGCCCCCACCACCACCCCCTACCCACGACCCCCCCTCCTGTTCATCGGTGGAGGTTGATGAGCGATTGAAGACACTGCCTCCATCTCTCTCCCGAGCCGTATCAATATTCATGGGGCTGTCGGGCGTGTGTGCGCTGCCTGTCTCGTTACCCTTTGATCCCCCTGCGAAGGCTGTCGGAAGCCCAGCCGCACCAACAACACAGGCGGCGTTTGAAGTGAGGAGAGAACAGCTGCTCACATTGATCTCCAAACACTCTCCCTCTCTCTGCAGCACCCCCACACACATATAAAACACATACAAAACACATATGAACACATACGTTCAGTCCCACCCGCGGGCATGCACAGCTACGCATGAAGCAGATTGAGTCTGTGATGAAACATCAAACACAAGTGAACAACCTCTATGTAGACACCCCACTGTGCCAAACATAGTAATAGAAACAGTACAGCTGTGACAAGTGCCTTGTTCATTTACTCTTCCATCTTATTGTCACAAAGAACTAATCAACAAGTTTTTACGGTAACAAATTACCGTAATTGCGTGGGGTCATTGCTGTATTTAAACACAGTAAAGAAAAAGCAGGAAAACTAGTTGCTCATAAATCATTTGGGTTGAGTTACTATCAGTGATATTATTCAGATCCACATCTAAATATATTATATTATATTTCACTTACTTCTTTATGCCCTTTCAACTTTGTAATATCTAGCAATTCAATTAAATAAAAATGGGAAGAAGTTGGCTTATTTGAACATGAATTGGTTTGAATGAGTAAATGTACATTTTTATTTGCAGTGATTGGTTATTTTAACTCTCAATAGAGAGTAAGTAACCTCAGGTTCGTCCAGCCATTTCTATGGGGGAAAATAATGAGTAGAGAATAAGGTTTTGCGATAAACGTTAAAAAAAGGTCTGTGTTAAACACAGGCTTAGGAGATCTACGTTTTGTTCTATGAGATAATATCAGTCAGTTAGCATGACCTTTATGAATTATGAAGCCTTTATGTGATTTTTTTTATTACAAAAATGCTAAAAAAATCAGTGACTTTAGCTAATGAAGATTATCTCATAGAACAAAAACGTATATAAGATCTCTTAAGCCTGTGTTTACCACAGACCTTATTTTCAGTGTTTATCCAAAACCCCTAGAAAAACTCCATTAATTTCCCAGGCTTTGATCAACAAGTCATGCCTACAGTTAGTTAGTGCCTACAAAAAGACGCCATTACTATTGCGCTCTATTGCAGTCAATTTTACACAAATTTAAACCCAGAGTTAGAATAGGTCTCTGACTTAATCTGTAATTCTAACCAACCCAAACTATGATGACAACATCTACAAAAAAAACATGAAGATTGAAATAATACATCTATTATAATCCTATTAAATTAAGGTTTATTGTCAAATACAATCTGGAAATCAGGCAAATTAGTCATATCAATACAATCAGTTATTACAGTGCATTAGATTGACATTATCCAGGCCAAGGGGTGTAATCAATATAACCCACTATCAGACATTTATAAGCCTGTAAACCTCACTAACTGTAGCCTCTGCATGACTCCATTTTATTTTATACTCAGTACATTCTCATGCTCTCTTTATATCTTGTGTGATAACTCATAACATACACATTGGCAAATGATTGTTATGGACTATGTACATAGAAACACATATTTCCCATTGTTCTAACATCGGTTGTTTGGAATTGCTTCACACTGACTGAACAGAAATAAGAGGTCAATCTAATTTGACAATTTAACCCTAACCCTAACAAATCAAGGTTTTAGTTTAGAACACCCTATGAGAACACCCTATTAGAACACCCTATGAGAACACCCTATGAGAACACCCTATGAGAACATCCTGTGAGAACATCCTGTGAGAACACCCTGTGAGAACACCCTATGAGAACATTCATTGAGAACATTCATTGAGAACACCCTATGAGAACACCCTGTGAGAACACCCTGTGAGAACACCCTATGAGAACATTCATTGAGAACACCCTATGAGAACACCCTGTGAGAACACCCTGTGAGAACACCCTGTGAGAACACCCTATGAGAACCCCCTATGAGAACATCCTATGAGAAAATCCTATGAGAACACCTATGAGAACACCCTGTGGGAACACCCTGTGAGAACACCCAATGAAAACAACCTACAGTATGAGAACACCCTCTGCTGATTTTGTTCCAGTGACCAAATAACCTCAGCAAGTCTAGTTAGTTAATCAAATAGAATTTTCAATTTATGATCATATAATTGAATAAGCTAATTATTTCCCTTGGGCCTGGCTTGCTAAAGGAATATGATGCACCATTTTCAGCCTTGTATGTGAAGTTAGATGAATGTCTAACGTACATTCTCAAGAGAAATTCAAGGACAAATCACGGGTCTCGATGCAAAATGTCTCTTTCATTGTTTCTGATAGCACCTTGAGTGTGCTTTGCATGTCAAAACGTATCTTTCACAGGGAGTGCTCACCAAATTGTGGTCACCCATGTAATATTGGCTGCACAGTCCCATTCACTCAGAAGCAAAGCAGAGAGCTGTAAAACACATCTGACCTATTCAAAAAGAGGGCATCACAACGGTGCTATGGTAACCATGCTGGTAGTACTAAATGTATTTTATCTACGACTGGAAATGCTCATGGAAAACAAGACAAGTGCATGTTCTTAACAACGCTCTTATCGCAAGAGTGTTGTTAATCCGTGTCCTGGTTAAATTCCAAACCTGGCCCCTCACTCCATTGTGGCCATGTAGCCTGGTTCCCAGTGTCAAATTAGCATAACCACTTCACTGTGACAGTGGATATGTGGTGAGAGTTCTGGCACAAAATGGCTGTCATGCATCACCCAGATGGGTTCTACAATGTGGTGAGTTTCTCCATATGACAAGCCCTGAAGAGCTACTGGGTGTGCAGGCCTGTCCCAAGTAGCATGAGTAAATCTGATGATCTCATGAGATGGACGAATAAGGACAGGGCAAGGCGGGGGAAGGTGAGGCTACAGTAGTATACAAGGTTTACAAAAGAAATGGAATACTGTGTTGACCACACTCTTTCTTTTCGGTCTATAATACAGCCTGCTAGGAACGATCGTTTTTCTAGTGATGGTACAGTGAATCATGGGAAACCCTCCAGGGATGATCCCCCGGAGAACGACAGGAGATAAGAAAGAGTCAGCTCTGAGAAATACACCCCAGCTGGAAGTTAACCCTAAGTACAGACCTAGGATCAGCTCTGAGAAATACAACACAGCTGGAAGTTAACCCTAAGTACAGACCTAGGATCAGCTCTGAGAAATACAACACAGCTGGAAGTTAACCCTAAGTACAGACCTAGGATCAGCTCTGAGGAATACACCCCAGGTGGAAGTTATCCCTAAATACATGTCTAGGATAATCTCTCCCTACCCCAGTCCTACTCTTTAAATTTACCAATTGATCAGTGTGTTAAAAGCATCTTAACTTATCAATACGATATATGACACTTGGTTTGTTAAGATGTTAAATCGAGAATTACTGAAAAGCTGCATTCAGATCAGCAGCTGCATCGTCCATTGCTCCCAGAGGGAGAGGTTGGAGATCGATACATCCAATCTTCAGAATAACGTTAGCCACTTCCTACTGGCGCTAATGAAGAGAGCTGTCTACAGAGAGCGAGGAAAACCTTTCTCAAGGGACCCACAGTTACCCATGATCACATTACGAGAGACGGGCAGTGAAACAGACGTAACAGATTGAGCAAACACATACCTAAATACACACACACATCTACACACAGACTACAAACACACACCTAAATACACACAGACTACAAACACACACCTAAATACACACACACACACATACACACAGACTACAAACACACACCTAAATACACACACACATCTACACACAGACTACAAACACATACCTAAATACACACACACATCTACACACAGACTACAAACACACACCTAAATACACACACACATCTACACACAGACTACAAACACACACCTAAATACACACACACACACATCTACACACAGACTACAAACACACACACACACACACATACACACAGACTACAAACACACACCTAAATACACACACACACACATACACACAGACTACAAACACACACCTAAATACACACACACATCTACACACAGACTACAAACACACACCTAAATACACACACACACACATACACACAGACTACAAACACACACCTAAACACACACACACATCTACACACAGACTACAAACACACACCTAAATACACACACACATCTACACACAGACTACAAACACACACCTAAATACACACACACACACATACACACAGACTACAAACACACACCTAAATAGACACACACACACATACACACAGACTACAAACACATGCCTAAATGCAAACTTGTTATAAACACTCACACAAACATAAGCTAAATGTGAGCCTGATACAAAATGACACAAAATCCTATATATGTATATTAAACGCTCCACTGTTTTAGTATAGCTCTTAAAGAATTTGATTTAGAATTAGTTTCTCATTATGTTCAAACAGTAACTTGTATGATAAGGCCTTTATAGCACTATATATATAATACTCTCCCAAGGCACTTCAGTGCTCTTGTCTCTCTTCTGAACTTCAAATATGTGTATGGATTTCTTTCCGTACAGCTATATTCAACATATTCCTCAGTGTTTACACTTCAAACATAATCACTAGAAATAGACTAAAAAGGTCCTGTGATATCTGCCTGCACTAGCAAAACAAACTCATCATGCTCAGAAGCGCGCTCCTGCGTCACCGCAGTTCACAATGCTCTAGCAAACCGTGAGAATACTTGATGATAGAAACAGGGCATTGTTTTTTATTATTTTGTTTTATTCCTGCCCCAAACCATAGCCCTAACCTTAACCACTCAGAAGTAATGCCTAAACTATTAGCCTTAGAGTTGTTTCTGTTTTAACTCTGTAACTACACGGAATTAACCCATGTACCCACGCATAATTAATGCTTCAAAAATAGACTTTCATCCATAATACGTTGAATTTCAAAGGGAAACTATGAGGTTTGATGTTTTGTCCACCCGCTGAATTACACTGTGCCCTATGATGGCTGAGGGATTGTGTTGGCAAATTATTTGACCGCTTGTAGAACAGTTTCCATAATGACTGATGGACTATATTAAAATAAGAGTTGCATTTAATATTTCTCACTGTGATATAGGAACTTGAACTACTGTAATATTGCCACAACCTGAACAAACTGCTATGACAATTATTCAATTTTTTTCACAAAGTACTGCCCATTTAGAAACCGCCACAAGGCTTTTCTTGGACATATAGCTGGAGCTGATGAATACAAATAGAGAACAGAGCTGATGAATAGAGCACACATGTATGTAAATTCATCCACACTTAGTAGAACAACATGGAAGGATAGCAACCTGGCCGCAGGAGGACGGTTAATGTCAATGAGCTAGCTATGTGAATAGCCCCACTCCGCAAATACGCACATTGGTTCATATTTTTTTTTACAAATGTTTTTGTCACTGCTCGACCAACTTTATATGAAATCTATCAATATATTTTTACCTAAGACCACAAAGGAAACAACCACGTCGACTATTTAGTAGTATATGTTTAGTATTATATGTAGCAGCATTCATCCTGTTCGTATTAAAATGTACACAAAATATATCCACAATCACACAGGTTATAAACCAGAAAGCATATCAGTTAGAAGTCAAATCAATTCTCTCTTGGCTTAGAGAAGCAGAGACACCACTGACGCAATGTTAGAACTTACCATGTCCATCTTGAACGAAACACAACACAATAGCTGAAAATGATGCAGACTCTCACAAAGCCTACTGTAAACCTACTGTAAACCTCATGTAAATCTCCTGTAAATCCAGTGTTTCCTTTGTTGTTGACGTAATGCAGTAAGTACAGACAATCTGCTCTCTTTTATTAGCCGACTCAAATTGTCTCCTAAAAAAGTGCACCTGGCAAACTTCCCTTTATGACACACTTGCACACGCGGACAAACACACACACATCCACAGTTTATTCACTTGGGTCACTATCAACAGCACATTTAGTAGGTTCATGCAGATGTAGACATACTAGTTGCACAATACTCCAGGTTGCATAAAGCACCTTCTCTTTCCTACACACACACACACACACACACACACACACACACACACACACACACACACACACACACACGCACACATTCCTCCAACCTGCCATTGACTAGCCTGCTTTGTACTCTGTAGAGTTTGTCACTCCCTTGCTATAGAGCTAAGCACACAAGAGCCAGTCTGATCTAAGCTAAGTGTAGGCAGTCAGGACAGCTTAGGGACATGGTGGGAACACTGCAGAGAGTGTAGAGCAGAGAGAGTACAGCGGAGAGAATAGAGCAGAGAGGGTAGAGCAGAGAGAGTAGAGCAGAGAGAGTAGAGCGGAGAGAGTAGAGGGGTGAGAGTAGAGAGGAGAGAGTAGAGGAGAGAGAGTAGAGGGGAGAGAGTAGAGGGGAGAGAGTAGAGAGGAGAGAGTAGAGGGGAGAGAGTAGAGAGGAGAGAGTAGAGGAGAGAGGAGAGGGGAGAGAGTAGAGAGGAGAGAGTAGAGGGGAGAGAGTAGAGAGGAGAGAGTAGAGGGGAGAGAGTAGAGCGGAGAGAGTAGAGAGGAGAGAGTAGAGCGGAGAGAGTACAGCAGAGGGGTACATACCTACAAGGCTGTGCCGAGGCTGTGGAGTCGCAGTGGTGAGATTCATCTGGACGAGCAGGAAGGATGGATGGATCAGTGCTCCTCAACAGCTCTCAGCTGAAGACTTGACATCCTTTAACAGGAGAGGAGCTGTTTCCTCTCTTCCCTCCTTCTCTCTGACTCGCTCCTCCACTCTCTCTGCCTTACGTCTCGCTCCCTCCCTTCCCCTACTCCCCTCGTTCTCTCCTCCCCTCATTCTACCCCCTATACATTCCCCCCATTTTCTAACCCACTCTTTCTCTCTCTCCCACTCTGCCCACCTTTTTCTTTACTTGTCTCTCTCTCTCTCCCTCCCTACACAACACTACTCCTCTCAATCTTTAGAATCGCTTTTATCCCAATGAAATTCTGAAGTTCTATGAATATTTGAGGATTATTTAGAAATCCTGAATGGAGGGAGTTGACTAAGTATCACCTGTCCCTCTGCGTACGTAGGATGGAACCTCTTTGTCCAAGCCCGAGTGTGTGTGGTTTAGGAACAATGAATTAAGTCTAGAAACAGGTTGAGGTGTGTGTGTGTGTGTGTGTGTGTGTGTGTGTGTGTGTGTGTGTGTGTGTGTGTGTGTGTGTGTGTGTGTGTGTGTGTGTGTGTGTGTGTGTGTGTGTGTGTGTGTGTGTGTGTAGGACCTGAGAAGCTGGTCAGTAGTGATCGCTGATCGCCCCATCCTTCAGAATAGCAGAGATGCCGATGAGCTCTTGCCATCATCCGTGAACTCTGCTGTTACATGCCTATTGATTGTCACGCACAAAAACATGCATTTTTTTTGCCAATGCTCCAATATACTGTGGAAGAGGAAATACAAACATTACACACACAGGTCAGCTTATGGCCACTGTAGCAGTTGAATGGTAGAGTAGCGGAGTGGTCTCTTCACATACACAGAAACACACTCAGAGGATTGAGCTGATGATGGCAGAAAAGGTGAAGTGCTCTCCCTGCCATTATCAGTGCCAGAGGGAAAGCGGGTGAGATCATCCCTGGACTCTGACTGCAGTCGGTGTTCCACCTTCCACCCCCCTCTGTTTTCTGCTCTTCCCGGAGAGAAGAGAGCTCTCACACACTGCCTCATCCCCTGTTTCCATAGTGACTCTTTCCCCCTCTCAGGCTCGGCATAATCAAGAGCAAAGGAGTGGGGAGGGTAGTGGAGTGTGGCAGGGGGGCAGAGAGAGTGAAAAAGGAAGAGAGATGAGGGAGGAAGATAGGAAAAGCAGAGGGGAGAGAATGAGCACATAGAGAGAAAGAGAAAGAAAGGTGAGGGAAAGAACTGGCTGCAAAGGGAAAGAGAGAAGAGAGGGAGGAACGGGGAAGGAGAGAGACCTAAGAGAAGGGATTTTGTAGTTGAGTGAAGGAACTAAGGGAATGTAGTTGAGTAGGAACTAATGGAATGTAGTTGAGTAGGAACTAATGGAATGTAGTTGAGAAATACTGTATGCAAAGATTGTTTTGACTTGTGTTAAAAATATTTGCTTTTAAATTGGCCATAGCATTTTCTCTGGCATCAATGTCAAATGTAAAGAAAACAGACATGCAATACCAATTATGTCAAATAAACTGTTGATATAGCACTTAAACGTCCAAATCCTCTCCCTGAGTTGGATCCTAATTATCCCAATATACAGGATCAAAAGGATCCCAATCTCCACCTTTGAAATCTGAAAAAGAAACAGTTGCTGCATTTATGACAGAATGTCAGATTGGACGACCACCAGAAAATCTGGATCAGAGAGATCGGAATCTTATCTTGACGTTTTGAAACACCTAATTGGAACATATAATAAAACATGTGAAATCCCACATTTTTTAAAGCCAGTGGGCATTAAAGGTACAGTGGCTTGCGAAAGTATTCACCCCCTTGGCATTTTTCCTATTTTGTTGCCGTACAACCTGGAATTAAAATGTTTTTTGGGGGGGGTCTGTATCATTTGATTTACACAACATGCCTACTGCTTTGAAGATGCAAAATATTTTTTCTTGTGAAACAAACAAGAAATAAAACAAAAAAGCAGAAAACCTGAGCGTGCGTAACTATCCATGCCCCCCCCCCCCGCAAAGCTAATACTTTGTAGAGCCACCTTTTGCAGCAATTACAGCTGCAAGTCTCTTGAGGTATGTTGTTGTTATGGTATTTATGCCCAGTCTTCATGGCAAAACTGCTCCAGCTCCTTCAAGTTGGGTGGGTTCTGCTGGTGTAGAGCAATATTTAAGTCATACCACAGATTCTCAATTGGATTGAGGTCTGGGATTTGACTAGGCCATTCCTGTCACGAACCTTGCCGAAGATGGTGCCTCTTCCTGTTCGGGCGGTGCTCGGCGGTCGTCGTCGCCGGCCTATTAGCTGCCATCGAGTCCCTTTCCGTTTGTTTTGAGTTATTGGGTAATTGGGTACACCTGTTTTGTATTAGGGTTTGTTTGTAGGGTATTTAAGGGCACTAGGCCCGCTGGGTATTTGTGCGGGCTTGTTCCTGTCTGTGTTTTGCACCAGATAGGGCTGTTTTTGGGTTTTCACGTTTCTTGTTTTTGCTAGTTTGTTAGTTTGTTCATGTGAAGTGATTTATTAAAACATGAATCAAAATAACCACGCTGCGCTTTGGTCCGCCTCTCCGTCAATGGAAGAAATCCCTTACAGAATCACCCACCAACAAACAGTGCAACCCAGGCTACCTAAGTATGATTCTCAATCAGAGACAACTAATGACACCTGCCTCTGATTGAGAACCATACTAGGCCGAAACATAGAAATACCCAAATCATAGAAAAACAAACATAGACTGCCCACCCAACTCACGCCAATACCATGACCATACTAAATAAATACAAAACAAAGGAAATAAAGGTCAGAACGTGACAGTAACCAATCCAAGTTTATTTGGACAAAACAGTGGTAGGCGGACTCTGGCCGCAAAACCTTAACCTATAGGGGAGGGTCTGGGTGGGCATCTTTTAAGTCCTCGGCATACACATCACAGACAAACTGAATTGGTCCACTCTGGCGTGGGAAGAAGGCGCGAACCCCACTTCACCATTGTCTTAGTCCGCTTTATTGTCCGCCTCCGTGGCTTTCTAACCATGGCCACCTGCCCTCCAGGACACCTCAATGACCCCACTGGACAGAGGGGGTCAGCTCATCAAAGGGACAGAAGGGCAGAAGCTCTGGACAGAGGGCAGCAGAAGACTCGCCACTTTAAAAATGGGACAGAAGGGCAGAAGCTCGGGACAGAAGCCATCAGACTGCAGCAATCACTAACATTATGGCTCTGCTAGCCACTTTACACCCAACTCCAGCCACTTTAAAAATGTTTACACTAGCCACTTTAAACAATGCTCCTTATATAATGTTACTTACCCTACACTCATCTCATATGCAGAAGCTCGGGACAGAGGGGCAGAAGCTCGAGACAGAGGGGCAGAAGCTCGGGACAGAAGGGCAGAAGCTCGGGACAGAGGGGGGACAGAAGGCAGAAGCTCTGGGACAGAAGGGCTCTGGGCGGGGCCTCTGGCGCCTCAGACTCCGGCAGCAGCGCCGGACAGGCGGGAGACTCCGGCAGCAGCGCCGGACAGGCGGGAGACTGGGCAGCGCCGGACAGGGGGAGACTCCGGCAGCAGCGCCGGACAGAAGCGGGAGTCTCCGGCAGCAGCGCCGGACAGGCGGGTGACTCCGGCAGCAGCGCCGGACAGGCGGGTGACTCCGGCAGCAGCGCCGGACAGGCGGGAGACTCCGGCAGCAGCGCCGGACAGGCGGGAGACTCCGGCAGCAGCGCCGGACAGGCGGGACCACCTGCAGGGAGGAGACAGAGAGACAGCCTGGTGCGTGGGGCTGCCACAGGAACCACCAGGCTGGGGAGACCTTCAGGAGGCTTGGTGTTAGGAGGAGGCACCTGAAGGACCGGGCTGTGGGGGAGCACTGGAGCTCTGGTGCGCAACCTTGGCACCACTTCCCCAGGCTGGACAACTACTCTAGCCCGTGTTCATGTTGAATGTTTAATTAAAGAAAGAACTGAACACTGAAACACTATACAAAAACAGTAAACAAAATAACAACCGTGAAACTAATGACACCTGCCTCTGATTGAGAACCATACTAGGCCGAAACATAGAAATACCCAAATCATAGAAAAACAAACATAAACCTGCCCCTCCGCCTGCCCTGCCGGAAGCTGGGGCCACAGTGTGTGGGGCCATTTAAAGTCCTGAGGAGGATAAACGAGGTGTGTTATAGATTGCAACTTCCCTCTTATTATCGTATTAACCCCTCGTTTCATGTGTCTCTCCTCAGGCCGGTGGTAGCTGGTCCTCTACAAGACAGTGAGGTACCGGAGGTCCCTCCACCCCCTCTGGACATCGAGGGGTCCCCGGCGTACACAGTACGAGCTATTCTGGACTCGAGACGCCGGGTGAGGGGCCTGCAGTACCTCGTGGACTGGGAGGGGTACGGTCCGGAGGAGAGGTGCTGGGTACCGGGGAGGGACATTTTAGATCCTTCCCTCTTGAGGGATTTCCATCGCCTCCACCCGGATCGCCCTGCGCCTCGTCCTCCGGGTCGTCCTCGAGGCAGGGGGGGGGTACTGTCACGAACCTTGCCGAAGATGGTGCCTCTTCCTGTTCGGGCGGTGCTCGGCGGTCGTCGTCGCCGGCCTATTAGCTGCCATCGAGTACCTTTCCGTTTGTTTTGTGTTATTGGGTAATTGGGTACACCTGTTTTGTATTAGGGTTTGTTTGTAGGGTATTTAAGGGCACTAGGCCCGCTGGGTATTTGTGCGGGCTTGTTCCTGTCTCTGTGTTTTGCACCAGATAGGGCTGTTTTGGGTTTTCACGTTTCTTGTTTTTGTTAGTTTGTTAGTTTGTTCATGTGAAGTGATTTATTAAAACATGAATCAAAATAACCACGCTGCGCTTTGTTCCGCCTCTCCGTCAATGGAAGAAATCCCTTACAATTCCAAGACATTTACATGTTTCCCCTTAAACCACTCGAGTGTTGCTTAAGCAGTATGCTTAGAGTCATTATCCTGCTGGAAGGTGAACCTCCGTCCCAGTCTCAAATCTCTGGAAGACTGAAACAGGAGTCCCTCAAGAATTTCCCTGTATTTAGTGCCATCCATCATTCCTTCAATTCTGACCAGTTTCCCTGTCGATGAAAAACATCCCCACAGCATGATGCTGCCACCCCCATGCTTCACTGTGGATGGTGTTCTCGGGGTGATGAGATGTTGGGTTTGTGCCAGACATCGCTCTTTCCTTGATGGCCAAAAAGCTCAATTTTTGTCTCATCTGACCAGAGTACCTTCTTCCATATATTTGGGGAGTCGCCCACATGCCTTTTGGCAAATACCAAATGTGTTTGCAATTTTCTTTTCTTTAAGCAATGGCTTTTTTCTGGCCACACTTCCGTAAAGCCCAGCTCTGTGGAGTGTGCGGCTTAAAGTGGTCCTATGGACAGATACTCCAATCTCCGCTGTGGAGCTTTGCAGCTCCTTCGGGGTTATCTTTGGTCTCTTTGTTGCCTCTCTGATTACTGCCCTCATTTTTGGTGGGTGGCCCTCTCTTGGCAGGTTTGTTGTGGTGCCATATTCCCTCCATTTTTAATAATGGATGTAATTGTGCTCCATGGGATGTTCAAAGTTTCAGATATTTTTTTATAACCCAACCCTGATCTGTACTTCTCCACAACTTTGTCCCTGGCCTGTTTGGAGAGCTCCTTGGTCTTCATGGTGTCACTTGCTTAGTGGTGCCCCTTGCTTAGTGGTGTTGCAGACTCTAGGGCCTTTCAGAACAGGTGTATATATACACACTGAGATCATATGACAGATCATGTGACACCTAGATTGCACACAGGTTGACTTAATTTAAATAATTATGTGACTTCTGAAGGTAATTGGTTGCACCAGATCTTATTTAGGGGCTGTTATTAATTTATTTATTTATTGCTCATTTGCACACCAGTATCTTTACTTGCACATTCATCTTCTGCACATCTATCACTCCAGTGTTTAATTGCTAAATTGTAATTATTTCTCCACTATGGCCTATTTATTGTCTTTACCTCCCTTACCTCATTTGCACACACTGTATATATACTTTTCTATTGTGTTATTGACTGTATGTTTGTTTATTCCATGTGTAACTCTGTGTTATTGTTTGTGTCGCACTGCTTTGCTTTATCTTGACCAGGTCGCAGTTGTAAATGAGAACTTGTTCTCAACTGGCCTACCTGGTTAAATAAAGATGAAATACTTTTTTAAAATTCATAGCAAAGGAGGTGAATACATATGCACGCACCACTTTTATTTATTTATTTATTTTTCACTTCACCAATTTTGACAATTTTGTGTATGTCTATTGCATGAAATCCAAATAAAAATACAGATTACAGGTAATGCAACAAAATAGTAAACACACCAAGGGGGATGAATACTTTTGCAAGGCACTGTATATTCCACCTTTTTTTTGAAAGATTCTCCATTGAAAGCACCAGCCCTCAGAGTGTCTATGGCGGTATCACGGTGCTGTACTCAGAGTACCAGACCCTGTCTGCCTCTGAGAGGATAACCACAACTCTATCTCTAGGATGAACTTGTTGGACTCTTCTGCCGTTATCCCAGGTATTAGTTTGGCAGCAGGAATGATTGACAGCTGGCTGATTGGGAGCTATGGTTTCCCTGCCCTAAAGCCTTCGTTATCGGTGAGATTCAGCCAATTACAGCTCAAGGGCATGGAGACAGAGCACGGTGCCTGTGCAGTTGCTTCTCTCTGCCACCCACACTCACACAGTAGGGCCATCAGTGCACAGGCACGCACAGAGACAGAGACACAGATTACAGAGCACAGGGAGATCCTGAAACAGGAACAGAGAATGCACTACAGACAGAGAGAGATGGATATTGTGTTGTACACAGACACAACATGGAGAGAGAGTCAGACAACACATGCAGCTTTATGAAGACATCAGTTAGGGGGGAATGTGCAGTGGCTACTTTGAAGAATCTCAAATATAAAATATATTTAGATTTGTTCAACACTTTTTTGGTTAATACATGATTCCATATGTGTTATTTCATAGTTTTGATGTCTTTACAATTATTCTACTATGTAGAGAATAGTAAACATTTCAACTGGAATGAGTAGGTGTGTCCAAACTTTTGACTGGTACTGTATATGGATATGACATTTGGTGTGTGTGTGTGTGCTCCAGTCTTCATTCAGGTCATGTCACTGGCCAGAAACTCAGCTGGTAATAGTGTCTTTCATCCTAATGTCAGATGGCTGTCATCCAGTTCAGTTATACAGAAGATGAGCAAAGACAACCTGAGGACTGACTGAGAGACAGGGATGGAGAACAAGGGAACACACACTCATGCCTAAGGACTCACATACTGTCTGCACACACATTTCTGCTAGAATGTGTACACAGAAACAGTGCACACCTCACACACACCTACAGTATGACCACAAACCTTACACACATCTCACACACACCTACAGTATGACCACAAACCTTACACACATTTCACACACACCTACAGTATGACCACACACCATTTTCTTCTTTGCTCTCTCCAATATTATTTTCCAGTTCTGGCAGAAGAGGATACAATTAGTGTCTCAGGGTGTTGTCTATACCTCACTGCTGTGTCTGTGTACTTGCATACGCGTGTGAGTATGTTCTTGTGCAGTGTGATACAGAGCTTATATTTCTCCTTGTTACCGCTCAGGTAATTTGTTGCCGCTCAGGTAAACTTGTTTACTCCATTTGTTGTCTGGGAAACTTCAATTAAATGTTTTACCTTCTTCCAGGTAAATGTGATGATGAGCTGCATCTCTGAGACCTCAGAATGTCTATGTGACCTCAGAATGTCTCTGTGATAGACCTCTGCTCCACTTGGGAGGCCCTAAGGCACTGCATCGTAGGGCTGGCGCCGCTACTACAGATCCTGGTTTGATACCGGGCTGTGTCGCAGCCGGCCGGGACCAGGAGACGCACAACTGGCGTCCAGGTTATGGGAGGGCACATGCACGCTGACACGGTCGCCAGGTGGACAGTGTTTTCTCCGACACATTGGTGCTGCTGGCTTCCGGGTTAAGCGTGCATTATGACCATCACAATGTCTCTGTGATATCAGAATGTCTCTGCCATTATCTGGAGTTGATAAGCCTTGATTCGTGAACATCTCTCGCTCTCTACACACTCTATGCAGCAAAACAAAATGGCAGCATACCTTTCACGTTTATCATAAATAACAGCCTTTCACACCTTAACATAACACAAAGGTTATTCATGAAACATTGCAATGTACATTTCACTTTTGAAAAATGCTCCTCGTTGTTCAGTTTAGAGTCCATTCGGCCACAACATTGATTTATGGATTTCTACATGCTTCCAATAGTGCTGTCTCTAAAAGCCTCTATGAAGAGATGAATGTATTAAAGAGCCTTGTTTACCTGGCCCGTGAAGAACCCATTAGGGAATGTAATATAGCATATCTGTCATGTTGAAGCCATACGTAATAACCTGTGGATGAGGCTATCCCTTTCTATTTCTGCCCAGGGACCTGAGTGTTCTATATTCGGACGGTGTGATCTGTGTGTCTACTGTCCACCCAAGGCTGTTCATTTGACCTGTCCTGAGTTTCATTCTGCCCTCACAATTTTTCATTTTATTTTCTCCTCTGTTCATTGGACTTATTTGACTGCTATTCCTCTAAATGGAATAGATGGCTGTGGGGGAGAGGGTGTTCGGGGACTGCCACAGGGGTAGCCAATCGGTTTCCAATGCAGGGAATTCATTTGGAGGGAACAAATCATGAATCCTTAAGCCCATAGTTAAATATTTCACGTCAGATAGTCAGGTTGGTCGCCCAAAAGCAATAGACTAGACTAGAAAGACTGTCAAACATACAGTAGTTTTGGGGTGGCAGGTAGCCTAGTGGTTAGCGCGTTGGACTAGTAACCAAAACGTTGCTAGATCGAATCCCTGAGCTGACAAGGTAAAAATCTGTCATTCTGCCCCTGAACAAGGCAGTTAATCCAATGTTCCTAGGCCATCATTGTAAATAAGAATTTGTTCTTAACTGACTTGCCTAGTTAAATAAAGGTTCAAAAATAAAAATGAAAATGGGAATTGCTAAACAGAGGTTTGAAAATCAACCACAATGAGACAAACAGGAAGAATATAAAAAATATATTGCCCCTGTTCAAGAGGATCAAAACCACAATGTATCATGGGTAAATTGACTGAATGATCTACAAATAATAATGAGTGCAAGGTTCTTTGAAGATCAGTCATTCGGCAGTCCCCTGCAATGTCAAACAAGCCCATTATGTTGTTATCATTACAGACAACTGACAATGGGGAAAACATGAAAACAGAGTTAACAAAACCAGACAAAAAACACACACAGACAAACAGACATATAGACAAGCAAGCAGTCAGAACAAACTTTATGATGGCAAACAGACCAACACAAAAATCCTACACGTAGGCAGACAGTAATACATCACGGCTAATAGCTTTCGCCTCTTCTCTGGAGCCAAGGCATCCCAGAGAAGGCTCTGAGGAAGGGAAAGGTCATGGGCGCTCGCCGCTGGTGTCGAGACCCTCGCCGAGACCCTCGCCGAGACCTTCGCCGCTGCCGGCATCTTCATTAAGTCTGCTGGATTATATGTCCCTGCTTCTGAAACGGCAACAGCAGCAGGAGAAATGGAGAATCAACAACACAATAATAACGCTGACATTTACGAGGCATTGTGTATCATATCTGATTTCCCCTGCACGCTCTTAATTCCTTTTTAATTGCCTGTTGTGCTGGTCCCTGACTAAGGCTGTCCCTTCTCATTTCTCAGGATGGAGGAAGCTAGGGTGGATGGGTATAGGTGATGGGGTGGAGGGATGGAGGGTGTATCAGTGTTCACTGACGGGGCCTGAGAAAAATGCTCAGAGACATAATTTCTTCACTTGCTGTATGGATAAACAGTCTGATTAAGAACTTTTACTATGACATGCAAATGTATTTGATAATACTTTACTGAAAGTCCTCAATAATTTGAAGTCAGAGAGCATCATCATTCAGATACTACAAACCCATTGTTACTTGACATGTGTCCTAATATTGCACATACTATGTCCTGGGTTTGTTTTGGGTCCCTCAATGCAGTATAACACTTTATATGAATAGTCCATCTGTAGATGCTCTACAGACTATCAGTAACATTTCAACTATCTACTAACAACTAGCCCTAACCTTATCCTAACCTTAAATTTAACCCTAACCTTAGCCCTAACCCTTATTCTAAACCTAACAGAAGTTGCTTATCAACAGATACTAGTTTGTTGATGGTGTGACCATTTGTAGAGCATCTGCAGATGACAAACCCGGACTATCCAAATAAAGTGTGACCCAATGCACTTCTTCCTAGTTGAACTGTGAGTATTAACGTCTTAACCCACGGTCCCGGCAGCTGGCACCCCATTGGGTTTCTACCCCCGTTCTCAGTCAGCTCCATAGCCCAGGGGTATCACTATAGCCCGGTTCCCTCCACGGCTCAACGACCCATGACGGCCCGCACCCCTCAGACGAAGCTCTGTGATCCAGCCGTGTGTGTAGTGGTTAATTAAATCCCCTGAATTTCCATAATTCATGGATGCCCATCTGTTTGCCACCACCCCTGTGCCCGGCATAGAATAAACAAACACAGGAGTGGGGCTGAGGGGCCATTTACTGACAGCTCCAGACTCAGAGAGAGGATACACACACGCACACACACAGATACTCACACACACGAGCACATAGACACACACACACACATAGAAATGCACATTACAAACATTCAATCCCCGAAACACACACACACACACACCGACACACGCATTATTACATTTGGCAAACACAATCACCTGCTCAAAGAAACATAGTCAATCATCCGCACTCATTTCTCATGAATAAAAACCTTGGATTGAGGTTGGTGAGGTACACCCATGTGGAAGTACTAGTGTAATGTACGTTGAGACCATTGCATCATTATTGTGTCATCTTCAGGCTCAGGGCTGGCAGGGTTTGGGGGATGGGAGTGTGTTCCATCTTCATACAGAGAGATAGAGATGGATGAGCTAATAAAGCCTCAGCTATTCCTCCTGTCACTCTCAGACGTATCAGTGTGAATACCGACCGTTCTGCTGCAATGATATATTTAGAAATCCATATGTCTCCCATACTGTACACACAAAGATAATATCCAACTCACCCACATATGGACGTGACTGACAACACACACTTGTGAAAATCTGAACCCTGAACAAATCAGCAAACCTCTTTTTATGCTTCTGTATCACAGCAACAGCAAATGGATGCAGTTGAAATGTTTCACCAAAACACATGGCAGTGTAGAAAAATGTATTTTTTGTTTTGATTTATTTTATACTGTAGGGCTGTGAGCTTTCCATTTAGCTTCTCCACTAACGGTCAGCATACAATGCATCTGGTTAAGCCACATGTATGAAACATGTAGCCTGCAACGTGGCATAGCAGGGCCGTAACATACAGACAAACATACTAACACCTGCAGACATGGACACGATACTGTAGCCTACACATAGAGATACACACAGTGTTTCTTATGGCGTTCTTTTTTAGAGAGCAAGTGGATCACTGGGACTTAAGGTGAGCTTAGGTCAGACTTGCAGCTCAAAAGAAATGACCTGCCACACAGACCACTACAAACCCAAAGCTTGTTACTGGGACATTGGGCCACCTATAGATAATTGGCGCAGGGTTAAGGGGTCTCCCTCCCGTCTGGCCTGCAGGAGGCCATGGTTTAATGGAGGGAACACTATTTTAATTGTGTGGGTGAAGGAGATGAAGCAGTCTTTTCAGAGATTTCAAACCTGTCTGCCTGCCTGTCTCTCAGCCTTCTCCGTAGATAGAGAGAAACAGAAAAAGGAGGGAACGAGACGGAAAGAGTTGGTGGAGGGGAAGAGAGGGAGGATGTGAGAGAGAGCAAGAAAGAGGTTTGTCGTGGGTGGGTGTTGTCTTGTAATGAGAGAGAGAGAGGGAGAGAGAGAGAGAGAGAGAGAGAGAGAGAACAGGAGGTTTTAATATGCGATATAGGTAACATGGGCGATTTCAAAGCATATGTTTTCACGTTCACACCTCTCCCACATACAGCATGTCCTATTCTCTGGTTATTAGTTTTGATCCCATTCAAGAACAACCAACCCAGTAAAATGCATGCAGGTCTTCCTGGTCACTGAGCTTGCAGTATGACCATTTCTATGGAGAAGGCTTCTTCAATATATTAGCTGGGGCCTTGATATAGACATAGACCAGTGGAGGCTCCTCAGAGAAGGAAGGGGAGGACCATCCTCCTCAGTGAAATTTCATAAAAATAGTGAAACACTAAAAAAGTTATCATTTTGAGATACAACTATACTAAATATATTCACGTTACCAAATAATTGATTAAAACACACTGTTTTGCAATGAAAGTCTATAGTAACTTCAACAACACTTTCTGGGGTAGCACCATGGTGTACCCAGAGGACAGCTAGCTTCTGTCCTCCTCTGAGTACATTGACTTCAATACAAAACCTGGGAGGCTCGTAGGCCTACTCCATCCCAATCAAAACTTTTGCAGTGAACTGTCATGTTGTCCATCCAATCATAGGATTAAGATCAGTTAATTAACCTAGTGTGTCATATTGGGGGTGCCGCAGAGCATTATGGGGGTGTGTGTGTTGAGAAGCTTGGTGGCATTATTGGATAGAGAATTAAAAGTGATACTTGAGCATTTTAGGGATATTATTCAATTGAAATGTGTTTTGTCAAATTACAGGACACGGAGGATGTAGATTCTAAATTGTTTTCTTGGTTTTAGAACTTTTTTTGTGTGTGTCCAGTTACTGCAATTTAATGCAATTTATTTCAATGTGCCTTGCTAACTTCAGTAGCAAGTAGCAGTAAGTTAACGTTAGCTAGCTAGCTACCAGCTTCAGTGTCCAGTTTTCACCGCAAACGTAATTTTCTTTGACTTTTTGTTGAAGAACTCCTTTCATTCTCAGGGCTACACGGAAAAGGTGCGAATTAAAACCGAGGGTCGACCTCTGCCTGAGATCAGTTTCATGAAGAAGGATGAAAAGGTGAGGCCGTTCACTACCAATTGGTATCAAAAGTACAGCTGGTTAACAGGCCAGGGAGCCTTTCATCAAGCCGCCTGTATTGTTGGCCTTGTCTGCTTTTTTTGGAAAGTCTGAGTCTTGGGCGAAAGAGGGGTACAGTGACCTGAAGAACATCGATCGTTAAGCTAAACGGCAAAACAAAAGCAGGGAGCATATCAGATTCAAAAGCAGGGAGCCCACATCAGATTCAAGCTTCTGGGAAAGAGCTGCGTCGATGATGAGGTCTGCGTATTCAAACTGAGCAACAACGAAAAAGTAAGAAGAAACAGGGATGTTTCTCAAGCGGTTTATCAACACCACTGCGTTTTTGGGCACGCAAGCATTGGCTTTTAGAGGTTCCGCTAACAAGTGCAATTACAAGGAGCTTGCAGTGGTAATTGCATGTTACGATGCTTTACTTGCTGAACATATGGAACATTCTACTGTCTTTTCTGGGATGTCAAAATCAATTCAGAATGATTTGATAGCTTCCATCACATCATCCATTAAAAGTTAGATTAAAGAGAGCAGTGTTGTCAACTCCTCAGTAAGGAAAGTAACTATTGGCTGTCCTAAAAGTCGCTAGAAGTCGCTAAATAACATCATCGCCTAATTTGCATAATGTGCATGTAATTGGGATGGACGCTGTAGGAGAGAGGAATAAAGTCATGGGAGAGATAAAAACATCCTAAATATGTTTAGAACTACAAATCAACTTTCTTCTGTCGATTCTGGGGTTTTTTATGTCACAATTCCAACCCTCCTCCTTTATCTGGGTTTGGGACAGGCAAAAGTGACCCAAAAGAGACACTCTGGCAGAGTTACTTAGTTTTCTATTTTATTCTTAATTTGGTTTTTAACCTTATGGTCCACTTACAACAAGTCTACAACATAAACATTTTTAACCATAACATTTTAAAAAAGAAATTGGTAACTAGTCTGGCCCTAATTCAGTTTATTTTTTATTTTTATGTAAGCCAGGGCGGTATCAGCCAGCCGCGGCATTCCGCATGAGTGAATCATTTGCAGTCTGGACGCGGAGGGGTGAACTTCTGACCACGGCATTACCCGCTGCTTGTTGAGAAGAGTAAGAACGATACATGCTTTCACGTCAGAGTCTCCAATAACACCAGAAGAAGTCGCTAGATTTGTCGCTAGTCGCTTTTTTGAAAATGTGTCGCTAGAGGGTTCTGAATACTCGCTAAATATAGCAACAAAGTTGCTAAATTGGCAACACTGAAAGCGAGAGGTTGACGTAGCAATTTCTTTTGTGCGCGCTCAAGTAAGATTTCCACTTTCCTCCGGTATTTATTTAGCGAAGATGATAACATAATCACTCCGGACAGACAAGCAAAAACTCATTACATAAATGTTGCAGCAGCAAAAATGTGGGATGCATGCCACCAAAGCCACTAAACAATACATTAATTGGACTATAATGGTGACAAACCGTGCACAGAAACTGTTAGGGCCTAGATAAAGCTGTCCCACAGCAGAGTCCCAACACCTTACCTCTGATAAACCTGGCTTTCAGCAGAGCCTTGTCTGGCAGCCAAACAGTTAATTCAGCCTCATTTACTGCCTTTTAAAACAAATGTGGTTTCTACTGACAATTGAGATGTATAAATTATGGCATAAGGGGACGACAAGCGGATAAGATGCAATCCGTAATGTCGATTAAGACATTAATGAGCAAGCGATGACTGACCTTAGTTATCTTCGTTTTCTTTATTATTTTGGTTAGGTCAGGGTGTGACGAGGCTGGTTTTTTAGTTTCTGTATTGTCTAGGAACACAGACACTCCACTGATTAGCAGGCTAACATTAGTGGTTTCTTTGCAACGATTTCAGTTAGCCACTGATTCCTTCCAAACGACTCATTGTTGAATTTACGATTTCCAACTTGTTGTGTTATGTTTATGTACAATGGCACCGATACGTTTTATCTATCATTTCTCTTCGTTATTTATCTTCATATGAAGAATCTCCTATTCTCGCTATACACCAAGTCACTTGGCTCTGTCATAACCTCACATGGTCTCTCCTATCATTGCTATGCAGACGACACACAATTAATCTTCTCCTTTCCCCCTTCTGATGACCAGGTGGCGAATCGCATCTCTGCATGTCTGGCAGACATATCAGTGTGGATGACGGATCACCACCTCAAGCTGAACCTCGGCAAGAAGGAGCTGCTCTTCCTCCCGGGGAAGGACTGCCCGTTCCATGATCTCGCCATCACGGTTGACAACTCCATTGTGTCCTCCTCCCAGAGCGCTAAGAACCTTGGCGTGATCCTGGACAACACCCTGTCGTTCTCAACTAACATCAAGGCGGTGGCCCGTTCCTGTAGGTTCATGCTCTACAACATCCGCAGAGTACGACCCTGCCTCACACAGGAATCCAGCAGGAAGCGCAGGTCCTAATCCAGGCACTTGTCATCTCCCGTCTGGATTACTGCAACTCGCTGTTGGCTGGGCTCCCTGCCTGTGCCATTAAACCCCTACAACTCATCCAGAACGCCGCAGCCCGTCTGGTGTTCAACCTTCCCAAGTTCTCTCACGTCACCCCGCTCCTCCGCTCTCTCCACTGGCTTCCAGTTGAAGCTCGCATCCGCTACAAGACCATGGTGCTTGCCTACGGAGCTGTGAGGGGAACGGCACCTCAGTACCTCCAGGCTCTGATCAGGCCCTACACCCAAACAAGGGCACTGCGTTCATCCACCTCTGGCCTGCTCGCCTCCCTACCACTGAGGAAGTACAGTTCCCGCTCAGCCCAGTCAAAACTGTTCGCTGCTCTGGCCCCCAATGGTGGAACAAACTCCCTCACGACGCCAGGACAGCGGAGTCAATCACCACCTTCCAGAGACACCTGAAACCCCACCTCTTTAAGGAATACCTAGGATAGGATAAAGTAATCCTTCTCACCCCCCTTAAAAGATTTAGATGCACTATTGTAAAGTGGCTGTTCCACTGGATGTCATAAGGTGAATGCACCAATTTGTAAGTCGCTCTGGATAAGAGCGTCTGCTAAATGACTTAAATGTAAATGTAAAAAGGATTTGCCAGTAGATTGTCGGCTTCATGACAACTGATGATGACTGCTAGCTAAGACTTTGAAAGTAAGATGTTGACATGATCTGTCCAATCAAAGCTACTGTAGATATAACATGATTTAATGCCATTCTATCTGTGACCGATGACCTTGAGCCTTCTTGGATGGGCACTTCTAATATAACTCTGGCAGAACTGTCACTCCTGCTCCCCAGCATTATGCACTCCTGCCACAATTAGAACGCACACCTGCCTTCCCCGTCACGCGCATCAGCGATTATTGGACTCAATCACCTGTGTCCTTATCTCCCCTATACCTGTTTATTCCCAAGCTCTATTACCTGCTTCAGGATTAATGTTTTTGTCTTTGCATACCCGGTTCTGACGCTGTCTCTGTCCTGTTTGATGTCTGTTCCATGTTAAATGTTCTACTCCCCGTACCTGCTTCTCTTCCTCAGCGTCGGTCCTTACAAGAACCCAAGGGGCTAACATTTTTGAGCTCTAACCTTAGAATTGGGGATGACTTACTGTCCCATGACTGACAGAAAAATGAGCCTATCAGGCGCAACACTCTGTATTTTCTGCTGGCTAGCCCCACCACCACCACAGAAAACACTGAGCTAGTCTGAAACACCTGGAATTTGGAGCTGCCTTACTCAAGAACGCAAAAAAGAGACCATGTTTGTATGCGGATTTATTAACTCAATTACATTTGATTTACATTGTTTGCCAACTGATATGTGACATGTATTAATGCCAAAATAACAAGCAAAAAATATATATATATTTTTAGCCTAAAAGTGTGGTGCTCAAAACAGGTGGGGCTCTGCCCCATTAGAGATCTGACATGCTGTATTGGATGAAAACTAGACAATTTTCCAGCCTGATCAACTGTAGGCTACTACAGCCTATGTGAGCTGTCCCATTTGGTCAGGGTACGTTATTTATTTATAGTCCATTTGTGTATCAGGAGAAAATATATTCTATTCAAAATTGGTCTGGCTAGGCTGCCTATACGTTTTCAATCCAAAATTATTAACTGGAATTAATCAATCAACATAATAGTGATGACACATGTGAGTAGATTTTTTATAAGGCCTACGGTTGTTTAGGCTTGCATGATGCAAACATGCATGAAGCAAGCTCAGCCCTGAGAGATTGTCTATCAGTTGTTGTCTCTGTGTCTGGGTAGAGGAAATCCCCCTCCTGATCTAGTCTAAATATAATTCTAATGAACAGGTTGCTGCAGTTTGACAGCGTTTTCCTGGTTAGGTTAACAGATAAGGCAAAACTCCAGGCCCCAGGGAGTAAAAGTAAGTAAGTAAGTTGTAAGTCGCTCTGGATAAGAGCGTCTGCTAAATGACTTAAATGTAAATGTAAAAATTGCCCCACCGCTCTGGGACCTATGGTGCCACCAGTCTGCTTGCAGTTGTCAGTTATCATCAGGTATGTGGATGATCAGGGCTTTATTCAGGAACATTTATTGAGCTACTTGATGTGTCAAGTGGGGGAGATGCGCAGTCTGTGTTTAACTTCATGGAGAAACATGTTGTTCAAACCTACGATGGCACAGCTGTAATGGAAGTATCTGCTATTTGTATTTTCAGCTAAGTCCCCTCCAGCACCATGATTAAGAGGGGATGACTACTCCACTCCACTATCATTGTCAACTCTCTTTCCCCTCCAAGCACTGTGAGTACCCCTATCAATTTTCTCTCATTACTGTATGTTGAGTCAATCACATACACAAACACAATCCCATTATTACACATCAATGATTTTACTCTTTTTTGGACTAACTCATTCATAGCTCTTTTGTCCAACTGTGTAATGTGTTATTGTATTTTGTCTTCCCAGTCAAATCCTGTCCTGCACTGAAGTCTCTGAACACCTCAACTCATGCATCATACTCTCATTCAATCACAATCCCTTCCCAACACTGTATACTGTAAGTAGCCCTCTCATTCCCATTCCCCATAATATTGCACTATAATGTCTTTATTAAATGCTTTATGTTAACATAATTACTCTTTGATGATTTTTGAAACACCCTTTGACGTCTCCGTGCGTTCCACGCTTATACCGTGGGTCTCCCATCCTCCTCAATTTTTCAAGTCACCAGCCTCCACTAACATAGATGTAGATTCGCTGAAAGAAACAGTGCTACTGGTGGTGAGGCAGGTTCTATATTGTTCCTTTTGAAGTAGTGAAAGTGATATAATGATGAGGTAAAAGGAACATGGGTCTGAGCTGTGAAGAACGTAGTCTATTCATGACCACGGCACTGTTGATTTTCAGTAACACTTGATTTGGAAAGTCCCTGCTCTACAGACTAACAGTAACATTTAAACTAACTATCTACTAAACCTAACCCTAGCTCTAACCCTAACCTTTATTCCTAACCCTAACCCTTACCCTAACCCTTATTCTAACCCCAACCCTAACCTTAGGAAGCGGTTGCTTATCAACAGATAATGTGTTAATAGTATGACCATCTGTAGAGCATCTACAGATGGAAAATCCGGACTATCCAAAATAAGTGTGACCGTTCTTTCCCTTTCAAGAACTGAGTCAGACCTGCATGGGACACCAGGTGAGTGGACTCTCTAGCCATTCAAGAACATCTATGTATTAACTCCCCGGTAGAACATAAACATGTCATCAGTTCAGGCCTCAGGGAGTGGAATTGAATTGCCCTGATCTAAACACACATGGGTTTTGTATAAAATAGCTTGGCTGAGCTATTTCCCCTTGAGCCTTATAGGCCTATCTACCTTCTGAAAGAGGTGGAAATCCCTTGCCTCCTGAACACACAGAACATTTCCAGTATTGTAATGTCCCATGCCAACCTTGTAATAGTTCCCACAACATTCACTTGAGACAACAACGTTAAGGGGAGACAACAGCAAACATATACTCATTAACCATTGAACTATCTTGGGACATGATACATAATTCTAAAAATGATCTTACTTCCCAGTAGAGAGATGTGTGTTCATATTCCCTGCATTCCCCGGTGGCCATTCTCCCCGTCTAAGAGCAAGGGGGGTAGGGGTGGGGGTGCAAACATCCCTCATTATCCCCAACAGCCAATTCATTTCTCTGCACCATGTTCAGACAACAACCCAATTATCACTGTCAGCATCGGCCGCAGAGGCACGGCTTATTTCAGTGATCTTTGGCATTTCCTCATATTAACATGCATGCAGTGTGGTGGTTTCACTATTGCCTGACAAAATGTCAATGCAACAGAAATATAATGAGAAGGGTGAGATAATGAGAATGTACAGAGAGGAAGTCATGGATCATTTGTTTGGGATCGGGGGAGAGAGAGAGCTGCGCATGAGTGTGGCCACATCATATAGGCTTAGTACTATGACATTAGCAAAGTAAATTTCCACAAGCCTAGACAGGTTGATCAGTTCAGGCGGTAAATCAATTTCTTGGGTGAAAATATAGGCATTGTGTTTCTTGTTTTTAGTTATTACTTTTCTCTGTGAAGTGTGTTGAGACATTGTTCGAGGCTTGACTTGGCTACATAGCATCATTAATGAGAGGTATTTTTGTAATTGGTCCTTATGTTAGTCAGTCTATTAAAATTGCATAGATATAGACTTCCCTTAGGTGTCCTGGCTGAAAGAGTTTTTATTAGCGCAGTATGTAAAAATCATCCGTTACACAACCCTGCTTTCCTGCTGTGCCTGACTAGTAAGCTGTCATCCACAGTTGAATCAACTATGAGCCTCCTCTTCATCTAATATTGTGAGTCTAACCCACTAATGTATTATGCTAAAGTTGCCCTCAGAGGTTGTTCCTGGACAAGACCATCACCTGTCCTGCTGTGGTTAGCTCTGGTTGGCTGGGACTGTTGCCTCCAAACCAGCCCTCCATCCTCAATGGACAGCTGTCTGTACCATGCTGGTAATGGTGACTGAGCACTTCAGAGCCTTCTAGAGCGACCGTCTAGCCTGTGGCTGCTGGACCAGAAAGACAGGCCACCCACTTAGTTTGGGTTCCTGGATCCTTTCACAGCAATATAAGGTTGCGTTGAGACCAATGACTTAACAATGACCCAAGTCCAGCTCATTTAATCCCTACCATTGTGTGAACATTATCCCAGGGGCGCTGGAAGACACAATGTAAATAACATAATTTATGTCCCTCTTACTGCCCTGAATGCCTCTGCTGATCCTGCAGCTATTGTATGCAGTAATCATATGCCTATGAAACAGATACTGTTAGCACTGAAGTGGTGGTGTGCCCTAGTAGGAAGTCCACTGTGTGCAGCTCACCCTGCACTAATAAAGATAACCAGAGTATGTCTACCTTTGCTAAGCTTCCCAGTAAAGCAATACAAATAATCAAGCATCCCAGAAAAGTGTTTAAAAAAAGCCCAGGTTAACATATGTAGCTTAAGAAAAAATAGTTCATGAAATCAATCATTTGCTTGTAACAGATGACATTCATATTCTGACCATCTCTGAAACTCACTTAGATAATGTCTTTGATGATACAGTGGTAGCAATACATTTACGGAAAAGACAGAAATGCCAACTGGAGCGGTATTGTGGTCTATATTCAGAACCACATTCCCCTAAAGCTTAGAAAGGATCTCATGTTAAATACTTTTCACCTGCCTCACCTAAAGCACATTCTTGTGGGAAGCTGCTATAGACCACAAAGTGCTAACAGTCAGTATCTGGATAACATGTGAAATGCTTGATAATGTATTTGATATCAATACAGAGGTATACTTTCTGGGTGATTTAAATATTGACTGGCTTTCATCAGGTTGCCCACTCAAGAGAAAGCTTCAAACTGTAACTGGTTCAGGTTATCAATCAACTTACCAGGGAAGTTACAAACAGTAGAGGAATGAAATCATCAACATGTATTGATGATATCTTTACTAATGCTGCAGAAATTAGTTTGAAAGCAGTTGCCTAATCCATCGGATGTACAGTAGAGATCACAATGTAGTAGCCATATCTAGGAAAACCAAAGTTCCAAAGGCTGGGCCTAATATAGTGTATAAGAGGTCATACAATAACTTTTGCATTGATTCCTATGTTGTTGATGTGAAGAATATTTTGTTGGTCCATGGTGTGTAATGACGAGCAACCAGATGCTGCACTTGACACGTTTATGAAATTGCTTATCCCAGTTACTAATAAGCATGCACCCATTAAGAAAATGAATGTAAAAACGGTTAAATCCCTGTGGAATTTAAAAAAAATGTATGGTTGAGAAGGACGAGGAAAAGAGATGGCAAGTAGGTCTGACTGTACAACCGATTGGCAAACATACGGCAAATTGAGAATCATGTGACTAAACTGAATAAAAAGAAGAAGAAACTACACTATGAAACAAAGATAAATGACAAAGAATGATAGTAAAAAGCTTTGGAGCACCAAACTCCGCTCCATCATTCATTGAATCAGATCAAATCAAATCAAATTTTATTTGTCACATACACATGGTTAGCAGATGTTAATGCATTCATCACAAAACCCACTGATATTGCCAACTACTTTAATCATTTTTTCATAGGCAAGATTAGCAAATTTAGACATGACATGCCAGCAACAAACGTTGACACTACACATCCAAGTATATCTGACCAAATTATGAAAGACAAGCATTGTAATTTTGAATTCCGTAAAGTAAGTGTGGAAGAGGTTTGCTTTTAATGGAACATTAACCTCATTCTACAGTAGGATACACACATAATGGAAAAGGACCCAAGAAAGAGGAAAGATTGTTTGTATTTGGTCAGACTACAGCTTGAAAAGCTAGGACTCCTTCCATCTGAAGATCTTCAATCTACTTTCCCTGTCAACATGGGATTTGCCTGTGAGGCTTTTCAGTGAGCGAGGAATCATTCCTCAAAGTGTCTGTAGAAACCATGGCAGCACTGCGGGTGTATTTAGGCGTTTTTCTCTGTGAGAGGGTTGTGGGAGAGATGACAGAGGGTTGGTGGAGGGTTGTGGAAGGGATGACAGAGGGTTGTGATCACACATCAAAGATATGTCCCCTTTAGATCTCACTCTGTGATGAAACACAAAACAAACGAGGCGCGGGCTGAGAGGGGAGGAGAAAAGAGGCGCGACTGCAGCTATGGAAGTGTGTACTATCTGTGCCCAACTAAAAGGACTGAACAGGGAAGAAACAGAGCACACACTGCTCCAAAACACTAATAGGCCAGAGATACATGCATAGTGTACACACAGTGTATATCTAAAGTTAGAATCAGTTCAATCTGTGACAGTATCCACAAGTGTTTTTTGTGAGACCTTGGTTTGGCCAAGTGTGGTGTTGCACTCGAAGTCTTTACAAAACATTACAGAAGCTAAAACCTCAGAGAGAGGTCAGAGGGAGTTGTATGTAGTATTTATGGCATAGCATGTGGCACATGCTACATCATTGTCCCTAGCCTTTCCAATAAGACTTCCTCGGGCAAAACCTTATTCCATTGCAGACATATTGCAGCACAAGCATATAGAAATGGAACAAGGGAGAAATGCAATAGGAGAGCACCATCTAGCCTTGTTAGTGAGGAGAACCTTTACCCTAGGGCAGAAAGCTTCTCTCAGCGAAGTTGCTGTGATAGTCCAAAAAAAGACTTATTAACCAAGGAATTGATTAACATACGCAGGCACACACACACACACCACATTCACATAACACACTGAATGCTTTATGATTTACTGCAGGGGGTCCTACATTAGAACTAACACATTTAGTAAGCAATACATGACATATTAATAAAACACAACAATTCCTAAGTGCTTGTTAGTCAACAACTGAAGATATGACAAAAATATACACAACCCACCGACTGAAATGTTACCATAAAGTCTCTGTGACTTTAATTTGCTGCACAGAAAGATACACAGATGATACAGATGCACAGTATGAGCATTATATAGACAGATAATGAGACAAACAGTTCAGGGGTTGCGTTTGAAGTTGCTCCCTGGGCACTAATGAATCAGTCGCCTGGGGTCAGTTCAGTTGGTGTGTTTTTCATTACACTTTCAACAGGCGATAATGAGCCATGAGGACTTTGGACACTGGAGTGCTCTGATCCCACATCAGCCTTTGGAGTGACTCAAGAGGGCCTGACTACATTCTCACCATATCAGAGGGTGAGCAATCAGCATACTCTCTCTATCTCTCTCTGTCTCTGTCTCTGTCTGTCTGTCTGTCTCTTTCTCTCACTCTCTCATTCTCTCTCTTTCGGTCTCTCTGTCTCTCTCTCACACACACACACACACACACTCTCTCCTGTCAGAAGACTCAGAACACTGAGCGAGCCACCTGGACCCTTCCTCCATTACCATATAAATGAGGTGCTTCACGCTAACCTCTGTTCTCTCTGCTTCCTGCTCCTTGCGCAAACAATGACAGTGGCCGAGAACCGGAGACAGAGAGCGACAGAGAGAGAGAGTGCTAGGGTATATCAATTCAATTACATTCTGGAGGGGTTTTCATGTTTAATGGAAAGAGAAATGCTTTGGCTGCCACAATTTAGCCCTCTGAGGAAACAACCATGCACCAGCTCTCTTCTAAGGTAAAAGCCCTGAGGAAACAACCATGCACCAGCTCTCTTCTAAGGTAAAAGCCCTGAGGAAACAACCATGCACCAGCTCTCTTCTAAGATAAAAGCCCTGAGGAAACAACCATGCACCAGCTCTCTTCTAAGATAAAAGCCCTGAGGAAACAACCATGCACCAGCTCTCTTCTAAGATAAAAGCCCTGAGGAAACAACCATGCACCAGCTCTCTGCTAAGGTAAAAGCCCTGAGGAAACAACCATGCACCAGCTCTCTTCTAAGATAAAAGCCATGAGGAAACAACCATGCACCAGCTCTCTTCTAAGATAAAAGCCCTGAGGAAACAACCATGCACCAGCTCTCTGCTAAGGTAAAAGCCCTGAGGAAATAACCATGCACCAGCTCTCTTCTAAGATAAAAGCCATGAGGAAACAACCATGCACCAGCTCTCTTCTAAGATAAAAGCCCTGAGGAAACAACCATGCACCAGCTCTCTGCTAAGGTAAAAGCCCTGAGGAAACAACCATGCACCAGCTCTCTTCTAAGATAAAAGCCCTGAGGAAACAACCATGCACCAGCTCTCTGCTAAGATAAAAGCCCTGAGGAAACAACCATGCACCAGCTCTCTGCTAAGGTAAAAGCCCTGAGGAAACAACCATGCACCAGCTCTCTTCTAAGATAAAAGCCCCAGAGGAAACAACCATGCACCAGCTCTCTGCTAAGATAAAAGCCCCAGAGGAAACAACCATGCTACAGTTATTCCAACTGAGCCTAAAGGGAAATAGATAGCCTTTAATGAGTCTTGCTGAGCCATCGCCCTTGGGAGACCTACTGCTATGGTCAAATTTGTGTGTAGGGTGTCTACTAAGTTAAATCCTCATGCAGCAACACAGATATACAGTACCTATGTTTATTCCTGATAAACCCAAACTCTAAGAGTATAGCTGTGTCTTTGACACTTTTATTTGAATGTTCAATTTGTCCTCGTGTCTATACACAAGGTTGTCCTAAACAACAGTTGAAATTTGACTTTACTGTAATGACAATTTACATTGTATGACATTGTTACGGCAACGTTTGTCACATCTCCCCCATAAACCTGCTAGATGCTTTGGAACCGTGTCTAAACTCTATAGAAATGGTCTGGCAGTACCATAGCACTTCATTAAACTCTCCACCCCATTACTTCCCTGTTCTCATTAAACTGCACAGACCAATCAATAGACCCATGTCTCCTGACTATAGGGTCATCTCAGTCATTTTGTCTGCAACAGACCTGTGTTTGAAGGCTATTATGTTTCAGGGGACCCTAGTCAACCTTTACCTGTTTTCATTTAGCTATCCCAAAACCAGGGATTAGAGACCATCCCAAAACCAGGGATTAGAGACAATCCCAACACCAGGGATTAGAGACAATCCCAACACCAGGGAATAGAGACAATCCCAACACCAGGGATTAGAGACAATCCCAACACCAGGGATTAGAGACAATCCCAACACCAGGGATTAGAGACAATCCCAACATCAGGGATTAGAGACAATCCCAACACCAGGGATTAGAGACAATCCCAACATCAGGGATTAGACAATCCCAACATCAGGGATTAGAGACAATCCCAACATCAGGGATTAGAGACAATCCCAACATCAGGGATTAGAGACTATCCCAACACCAGGGATTAGAGACTATCCCAACACCAGGGATTAGAGACTATTCCAACACCAGGGATTAGAGACCATCCCAACACCAGGGATTAGAGACAATCCCAACACCAGGGATTAGAGACTATGCCAACACCAGGGATTAGAGACTATTCCAACACCAGGGATTAGAGACTATTCGAAACCAGGGATTAGAGACCATCCCAACACCAGGGTTTAGAGACCGTCCCAACACTAGGGATTAGAGACTATCCCAACACCAGGGATGAGACTATCCCAACACCAGGGATTAGAGACTATCCCAACACCTGCAATTAGAGACTATCCCAACACCTGCAATTAGAGACTATCCCAACACCAGGGATTAGAGACTATTCCAACACCAGGGATTAGAGACTATCCCAACACCAGGGATTAGAGGCTATCCCAACACCATGGATTAGAGACTATCCCAACACCAGGGATTAGAGGCTATCCCAACACCAGGGATTAGAGGCTATCCCAACACCATGGATTAGAGACTATCCCAACACCAGGGATTAGAGGCTATCCCAACACCAGGGATTAGAGGCTATCCCAACACCATGGATTAGAGACTATCCCAACACCAGGGATTAGAGACTATCCCAAAACCTGGGATTATAGACTATCCCAACAGCAGAGTTTAGAGATGTGAAATTGTGTTCCTGTTTGGGGACATTTAACTTCAGGTAGAGAAAGTCCACCTTGAAGTAAAAATTATGGTACAGTATATGTATATGGTATTGGCATAGTTTATTGTGTGTGCCTATGCTGAGCCAGCCTGCCCCCTAGAGGATGAACTAGGTAGGACCAGAAATCTGGATCTCTTTCAGCTCCCTATGAGGCAATATTCTTACAAAATGGGTTGACTGGGTTTGTGGGGTATGATAGCATTCCTGTTGTACTGCAAGAGTGCATGTTTGTATTCATGTGATCACTTAAACCATGTCTATTGACTCTGAAAATGCTAACTTTGTCACAGTATGACAGTGCTTACTTCCCTTCCTAGAATAATGTCCAAATACCAATCCTGTATTGTTAAAAAAATAACATAGGATCTATTTTCTATTGGTATATGTTGACTGTCACTCTTTTTGGGTCACAGGATTCTTACCAAAAGCCGAAACTACTTTTGTGACTAAAACTCACAGCCTTTAGTGCCGAATGCTATTTCCAGCTATGCATGGTACTACTGAATGCACAGTATATCTTCCCGCCAATCAAGTAGTGAGATGAAGATAACAGCCAGGCTGTTGTTCCACTCTGTTCCCCTGAGGTGTGAGGGATCATTAGATTGAGACCTCTATTAGAGAAGCAGTAGACTCATTAGATGGAAAGGAAGACTGCCATCATATATAAATTCCCTATCTCTCTCACAAGCAATTACACATGCAGCTCACACACATATACATGTTCACGCGTACATACACACACATACACACACACACACTTGCAAACTCAGTTTCTCCTTCACACAAAAAGCACGTTCCCACCTAGACACACATGCACCAAATAATCCCATTCTAATGGAATGTGTTCACAGGCACAGTTCTGTCAATGTAAAAAAAATATATATATATATCTGAAACACACAAACACTTTCTCACAAGCTCTCTCTCCCTCATACACACACTCACCCACTCACAGAAAGCTCATTATAACTTGACAGGGGATTGGCTTGACGTCCACATCTCCAGTTGATTAATTTGCCTATTATTATTAAAGATCCTTTAATAAAGCACTCACTCTAAAGAAAGATGACCGGCAGCTCCTCCCCCACCCCCCAACTGTGGACATAATTGTAAAACTTCAAACACTTAGAAGGGAAACTTCCTCCAGTGTGAACAGTGTGCTACAAGGACAGTTTATATTTCATTCCCATTGTTTTAGACTTTTTCCAACTCTGGTCGTTTATCCTATCCATCCAGATTTACAATGGCTTTGGAAGTTGCCTAGGCCACAGACAGTCCCTGAGCAAAGTGAGGAGTTCACTTGAGGATATCTACTCAGCAGGCTTGAGGAAGAGGACTGTGTCGGGTTATCTGTAGTCCAGTGAGATGGACACCTTGGACCGCATTTTCTATTAGAAAGTCGTTTCACATCCAATTGTCACGCCGACGGCCATTCAGCTCTCCTGAGGAAACAATTTCTTCGGCGAGAGGGTAGCCCCATAACCATGGTTACCGGTGTGTCCCGTTCAAAAGAACTGGGCAGGATCGATAACATTTTATTTAAGAGATCCTTTGACTCCAGGGAATCAGACACTATTATCCTACCTGCCTCCTGTTCTCTGCAAATTGCAATCCAGGAAACATGATTTAACTTTGCAAACTGCAAACCGCCAAGATAAAAAAAAAAATGCAGTGACAAGCTGTCAATTAGGACCTCTCTAACTTCCATCTCTCTCCCTCCCTCCCTCCCTCTGTCTGTCTGTCTGTCTGTCGTTCTGTCTGTCTGCCCCTATTCCCCTTTCTTTCTGTCTCTCTGTGTAATTCATCAGCAAGCAGTGTTCACTCTCAGAACAAATAAAGAAACATTTTATAACGGAATAGTTGAATCCATACAGGTGACCTATGGTATGGAGGAAGTGGTTGGGGGTCAAAACATGGCAGCCAGATTATTAATAGATGCACCAAGATAAACATTTCAATTGCAGGCTTTGTTTATGAGGTTTCCAAGTCAATAATAGTTTGAATTCATGGAGATCAAAATGTTTTATTGTGAGAAAAGGCCTCCTGACTCAAACTGTCTGTGTGGAGGATAAAAATACATGTGCTTAATTAACCAGATTTAACCAGTAGCTGGACACCAGTTGTTACTGACTAAGGCCTTGACGTTGTCGTCACACCAAACGTTCTAATTGTTGATTCGAATATGCAGAGATACTGTATGGGTTATGGGCACTTCAATGGGCAGAGGAATACTTTGATATTCAAATGTCCAGATGTCTTGCCAGAGGCTGTCCTTCTTGGTGTTGACAACTCACACACCCTTTTCATAGAGTCTGAAATGTATTTCACTGTAGTGAGTTCTGAGGCATGTTTTGAATAAAGCCCAAAAATATCAATACCCAAGAAAATAACTTTCAATATATCAACTGCAGCGGGGAAGCTTGTAAAGCATCAGTCAGAAGAGGACAATACCAACCATGTTCATGTGAACATATCATTTAAAACACTGCCAGCTTTTGATCCTCTGTTCCACCATAGTGCAGGTTTGATTGAATCTCAGCCTTATATTTCCATTAAGTTGTTTTTACTTACAGCACTACATTTACATTAAGACATAGTTAAGATAGAGAGTTAAGAGGTCCGCTGTGGTACCCTAAAAATGCTGGAGCTGTGGCCAAATCTAGCAGAGACTTTACCTGGGGATCAGTGACCTGTAGTTTTCCATCTATCTCTTGCAATTGTGGGGGGTGGGGGTAGGAGGGGGCTCAGTTGATGAGTTTCGGCTTCCCTGTAGGGACTTGATTAAAGTCACTGCCCTTTGAAAGGAAGGGGGTTGATTTCACTGAGATTCATTCTAAACCCAATTTTTTCATTAGATGATCAATATATCCTGACAGCAGATGGTGGTGGTAGCAGCTGCACTGGTCCTAAACTGCCAATCAGAGACCAGGCCAGCAGCAACCAGCTTCCCTTCTGCTAAACCCAATAACCACCTGGACATGGTTCCATAGGTCTGTCATAGCTCTCAGTCGAAAACTGTATTAGGCAGGTCAAAATGGAAAGATGGAGCCATTGATTTAGTAAGTTAAAGGAAAATAAGAAGGCACAAGTTGCAGAGAGGAAAGATCTGGAGGATTTACACAGGCTTGGGTTTGGATTTGGGCTATGAACATGGATCTGTTTGGTAGACCCTCCACACACATAAAATCTCTCATTCTCTCTTCTCTCTCCCGCCCTCTCTCTCTCATTATCTGTCTCTCTGTCTCTCTCTCTCTCACACACACACATATGCACGCAAGCGCGAACACATACACACACACCCATCACCCCCTCCTCTCTGAGACTCACAGCGTCCCTCCCCACTCCAAAAGAAGAGGCTATAGGGATGCTTGGCTGCCAGTCCAGCTGTCTCCATCTGGCCAGTTCACTTGGCAGCATGTGACACCACACAACTCATGCCAAACTGTGTCCCAGCAGCTGGAGGGCCACAGCAAAAACCAATAAACAAACAGAACAGCATCGGTCTCACTGTTGCTGGGCCAGCTTCTATACGCTCTGAGAAAATGTTCACGCTACAGTATACTGTAGGCCTATCCTACCAAAACAAAAGTCCCTGTTCCATTCAATTATTTTCCTATCCACTACAGGGATGCACCCAAACAGCAGACATGGTTTGGGACATTACTATGTGCTATCTATCAGTGTTGATTACAGCACATACCTGGGCTTGGGTATGCAGGGGAGAGCACATCTATGGTGGCTTGTTGCCTCATTCATTTACATAATAATACATTGCTTGTATGCCTAGCTAGGTTATAGAATATTTCCATTGTGGCAAGTTACCACATACTATTAAAAGAATTAGCTCGGAAGTTGCTTACCCACTCACGTGTGTGCCCACTGTTCATTATTCATTTGCGTAACAGACTGCTGTATGATCATTCTCCATTTGCCAAGAGACAGCATATCTAAATGTCATTGAGAACATTAATCAGCTGCTGAAATATGAGGGACCCTGTTTTCTCTCGGCTTGAGGGTATAATAGGCAGATGTCGCCGCAGGTCAGACATTATCATCCCTATTAATTAATGTTGATGGTTGAGAGACAGCTCCCCTATTGTGTCCCCAGAAAATTGCAGATGACTTTGACCTCTGTCTGACAAGGTAAGCAGTCTGGACAAGCCTATAGCACAATGATGAGCACTCTAACTTTCTTGGTAAGATGGCAGGATGAGAGTAATGGTACTTTTGTTGACATTTGAGAAGTAAACATGAATATTTAATTTGTTATAATTATTTTTGAATTACTGAAGTAGAGCTGTCCAACAGTTAGGAATTCATTGTTTGTCTCTTACATTTCTTATTGTGATTTGTCTGTGCAATATTATAAACTCTCAATTAAATTAAATTATATATTGGAATGACTAGATACAAAGAGATTCATATTTGAGGTTCGCATCTTTCTCTTTATTGTGAACAAAGTACTTTTTTCCTTTATCCGTAATTCAAAATTCAAAAGGCACTCGCATATCTCGCACATCAGCAATCTTTTTTGCAGGTGCATGGTAACAGTTGGACAAAATGAGGGAAAAAGGAAACCGCACACTGCTCTCGATAGCATCACTGATCTTTAATAAGCTTACGTATCGGTCTCACGGCCTTCCTCAGAGCTTTTTATCCATAATGGAATTGAACTTTTTTGTATATTTATTTCACCCCCGTTCAATTGGTGGCTGCAATACAACATCAGTTGTGGTAGGCCATAAAAGCGTCTGACAAAAAAAAACATTTCAGTTACATGCTAGTTGTCACAAAGCTTACGATTTCCTCATCCAATAAACCACTACCATAACTTTCTGTCTCTAAGTGGTAGTATTCATTCCCAATATCTTGGGTGTCTGAGATTTGATTGAGCTGCACAACTGACACTTCCTCATATGAACTCTTGGCTACATCAGGATGAAAATTAATGTTCTTTATCCTCAAAAGTATGTCTGAGGGTCTTTGCTGAGCAGTTTAAACTCTCCAGAGGCCAGAGGTTTTGAACCTGAGCCTCATTTACATTCTCTGTTTGTACCATTTTGTTTGATATCACCTTGTTGTCACTAGCAATACAATGTATAAACGTGTCAGTCATACAGGTATGACACTCCATCGTTGTTGCAGGCGGCTTCTTAACTAATCACCTGCTAATAATTGGTATTTGGAAAATCCATTAGCGCAAAGCAAGAGTGCATGAAAGTCATGTATGGAATTATTTTATTTCACACCAGGGTAAGAAAAAACAAATAGTTGAGGTTAATATAGCATGCAGCATTTAATGTAGGCATTACAAGAAAGACAGAGAAATAACCAGCAGGCTGTTTGACACATCCCCCCTCAAAAACGGAACATATTTGGTTAGTAGAATCCCAACTAAGTATTTTCCACCCCAGTTTATTTGACACCAGTAGTAACGTTTTTTCTTAACCAGTGTGTGGTCTTGCACTGACTAAAATCTTAAATTATATTCATATGCTTTTGGGACACATATTTGCCAGATGTTTGGAGCTAGGCTGACAGTGACAACATAACATTCTAAAAGGGTAGCTGTCCATGGTGCTGATATGTGTATCACTGTTCAAATGTCAAACTCACCTGTTTTGTATTCTAGGGACTCTAGTGAGTAGTCTGGACCCTGGTAGTATGGACACACAATAAATCGTTTTTCCTGTACAGTGCTATATTTGTACAATATATATTGTCCAGGCAACCCACTTTAAGCTGTTTGACCACAGTAAAAAGCCAACAACACTCCGTATTATTCCGAGTCTTATGAAATACACTGTACAGACCCTACGGGGTATTTCCTATAATACTTTCACTGTGGCACCCAGAATAGTTTTTGTTATGTAAGCCAATGTGTATTCCTTATACAGGTATCAGCAATGTTTTAAAACCCACTTTTAATCAAAAATGTCCCTTAATTATGAAAAAATGTTAATCATTGTTCATGTTCAGACAACTATTTTTCATATATCATTAATAATCACTGGTTATTGACGCATTTATACTATTACGTAACGTGGGGGACCTTTATTTAGAAATGTTTTCGAAATCCATGACCTGGAAGTACCTTTTTAGTGTTGCTGTCGAGACACTGGATCTAGCACCCTCTGTACAAAACGGTTTTATTTATCTTAGCTAACTAGGGTATTGTTAGCTTGAGTACATATGTCAACTTTTTTATTTACGTTGCAATCGCTTTAATATAACGTATATTCTAGGCTTGGTCGCACTATCTAACGTTAACATCAAACTTTTTAGCTAGCTTGTTTCGAGGGCTTTTTGCTTTGCAAACTAGCCATGGATAACATTATTGATCCAACATCAGAACAAGGTTAGTTTGCTGCTTTGTCATGCATTGCTTATCACATAGCAGTAGTTAAATGTAGAAAATGATATGTCATGACTCATTACATTTTTGTTTTGTTTTTACATGGATCATTCAAATATGTCCTATAGTCTACCTACGCATAGCTTGTAATATTACTAACTAGCTGAGTTATGTGATATATATTACTAGCTGAGTTATGTGATATATATTACTAGCTGAGTTATGGGATATATATTACTAGCTGAGTTATGGGATATATATTACTAGCTGAGTTATGTGATATATATTACTAGCTGAGTTATGTATATATTACTAGCTGAGTTATATATATTACTAGCTGAGTTATGGGATATATATTACTAGCTGAGTTATGGGATATATATTACTAGCTGAGTTATGGGATATATATTACTAGCTGAGTTATGGGATATATATTACTAGCTGAGTTATGGGATATATATTACTAGCTGAGTTATGGGATATATATTACTAGCTGAGTTATGGGATATATATTACTAGCTGAGTTATGGGATATATATTACTAGCTGAGTTATGGGATATATATTACTAGCTGAGTTATGGGATATATATTACTAGCTGAGTTATGGGATATATATTACTAGCTGAGTTATGGGATATATATTACTAGCTGAGTTATGGGATATATATTACTAGCTGAGTTATGGGATATATATTACTAGCTGAGTTATGGGATATATATTACTAGCTGAGTTATGGGATATATATTACTAGCTGAGTTATGGGATATATTACTAGCTGAGTTATGGGATATATATTACTAGCTGAGTTATGGATATATATTACTAGCTGAGTTATGGGATATATATTACTAGCTGAGTTATGGGATATATATTACTAGCTGAGTTATGGGATATATATTACTAGCTGAGTTATGGGATATATATTACTAGCTGAGTTATGGGATATATATTACTAGCTGAGTTATGGGATATATATTACTAGCTGAGTTATGGGATATATATTACTAGCTGAGTTATGGGATATATATTACTAGCTGAGTTATGGGATCAGTCGATTTTGAATTTATTATTTGTTTATCTGTTTAATTGTTAATTGCTCTTTTCAATTCGGTGACAGGTCTCCCTCTGTTCTCCTTGCGTCTCCTGGTTCCACCTCTACGCCTGATGTGCGCTTTCATGTGGCAAGTGACTCAACAGCGTAATGTGATGCAGTATGGGAAGCTGGAGGAATTTGTGACTTTGGTGACAGAGATGGTTCCAGAGCTGCTGAGCTCCAGGCAGAGGACCCAACTCATCCTGGGACTGAGAGCAAGGGTGAGAGGTGTAAATATTGAGGGTTGGGAGGGGAAGAGTCTTATGATGGAACGAACGATGGGCAGCTACTAGCTGCAATTACTGTACATCTGTCACTAGTCCTGATTTTCACATATCCACCTCTGTTCCAGATGGTTTTAGAGTTGTGTCGCAGTGCGGGCACAGCTGACCTCCTGACCATCCAGGCCCACCTGGACATAATCCACACATTGACAGAAAAATCTTTACACAAAGAGGTTAGTTAAATTGGCAACACTTTATGAATGAGACACTGGGAAGAACATTATTTCTGAAAGATCCACTCCTGTACATTTGTCTGATGTTTTGTTTGCGCCTAATGACAGAGTCATGGTGATGAATTGGAGGCTGCAGATTCTAACTTTGTGGAGCTAGTCCAAACACTGCTGGGAGACCCTTCTGAGAGGGAGCATTTCTTCCAGGTGAGGAACTTTCTCTCTAGAGTTCTTTGATCCTTTTGCTTGAATCTATTTATTAAATAGACTAGTTGAACATCATCTACTTAGATTAAAGGTAAGTATCCTTCTTCTGCATTCAGAATACCCTAAAGATCTTGTTAAAGTGGCACGCCAGTCTCCTTTTCACATACTTGATCACCTAATTTACTTAACAAAAGGCACATCTCAACAGGTGATCCAGGTATGACATAGTACAAGTGGGGGGGGTGCGGTCGGGGCCTTTTTATTTTATGTTTTTGCTCCTCCATTGTTCCCACAAGCAAGGGAGGAGGTTGACAACATCAGACCAACTCAACTGCTCGAATGGCCTCCATGAAGTTTTTAGTTGTGTAAAAAACACTATTTTGCTCAAAAGGTTTTTGTTGTTTTGTTTTTACCCTTAAGTGTGCGTAAATTTCCATACTTATACTTGGGATATTGTTTCTCAACAGGAAAAGTTCCAAAAAGCTGGAGTGCGTCTTTAATGGAGACTAGACCCATTTCATGCTAAATTGTCTATTTCACAGGAGGTGTTCTCAGTCCACTATGGCCCTCGGTATGACACAGCACTGCAGACACTGGTGTGGGAGTTCCTCTCCAGACTGGAAGAGCTGCTGCCTGTACCAGACCTCACGCAGGTACTGAGGAAAACATCTCAGTTCTAAAAGATTGACGGAACATCACGTCATGTGGCTCTACAGATGAATTGAATGGTGTTTTTGGTCATTTCAAAACTTGTCTAAAACCTCAAGTGGCTGGTAAAAACACTTTTGAACTTTTTAATGTACTGTATTCCCCCTGCCCTGCTCCTCTTAGACAACAGCATGGCTCAGTGCTGCCCCCTCTGTCCTGGAGGAATGTGGGCAGACTGTCTTTGACCCTGAACAACTGAAGACAGTGTTGCAGCACCATCAGCATCATGTAAACCTGAACAATAGTAAGGCCTAGATTCAATCAGATCAACCATTAACCTGCGATGGCAGACACCAGCATAGCGGACATTTTGGCGGTATCGGAGGTGTAACTGTGTTGGAGCCGTCAAATCGGTGAGAAGCTGCTCTTCCGATCATGGTCATGAAGCCACACCTGCCAAGCGTTCGAAGTTCTGAGCGAGAAAGTGCAGCCTATATAGAAATAATTATGCTCGAATTGAGAAATCATTCAACTAAATGATGAGGATTTCTGTCATCCTAATTGAGGTATAGATTACATCTCACATTCCAGTGTTCCAACTTGTAAACAAGGTTGCATGGGATTTTTGTTAATGCGACTCCGTGAACCCAATGGCAATGTCCGTTTTAGGTGTAATGCCGGGAGCCACTTAAGGATTTGACAGCTCTAACGCAGTTCTACCTCCGACACTGCCAAAGCACTATGTGGATGTTGGCTAAAGTGGATCGGATTAAATCGAGCCCTATGTCTTCATCCAGATGATGGATATGAAGAACAGAGTCATATAGGATACCACTTGTCTTTTTAACTTGGCAATATACAGTAGGTGAATTTAATGATGTTCTCTCCTACCCAGGTCATGTCTCTAATTACACCACAGATACCATCCTGTCCACACTGTCCCTCCCTCCAATAATCAGAGTTGTTATTAACTACGAACCAGACAACTCTGACAATGTGAGGCCATTCTCAGATGACGATGAAGACCACAATGAAATCCTGGATGAAGGCACTGATAGATGTTTGGAGGATCTAGGACTGTCAACATCACAGGAACAGGAAGGTATGTCACCTGCAGAAACCTCAGTGTTGGTTACTCCAGTACCCTGTGATGGTAAGGAAAATAAAAAAGGTCAAACACTGATCCATTGTTAGACTAATATAGCATCTAAATTCGAATTTATATACTGAACAAAAATGTTAACGCAACAATTTCAACGATTTTACTGAGTTCCAGTTCATATAAGGAAATCAGTCAATTTAAATAAATTCATCAGGCCCTAATCTATGGATTTCACATGACTGGGCAGGGGCGCAGCCATGAGTGGCCACCCACTTGGGAGCCAGGCCCAGCCAATCAGAATGAGTTTTTCCCCACAAATGGGGTTCATTACAGACAGAAATAAACTCTTCAGTTTCATCAGCTGTCTGGGTGGCTGGTCTCAGACGATCCCACAGGTGAAGAAGCCGGATGTCAAAACATGAGACATCTTTGGCATTATGTTATGTGACAAAAATGCACATTTTAGAGTGGCATTTTATTTTCCATGGCACAAGGTGCACCTGTGTAATGATCGTAATGTTTAAGCAGCTTCTTGATATGCCACCCCTTTCAGGTCGATGGATGATCTTGGCAAAAGATGCATGCTCACTAAAAGGGATGTAAACAAATGTGTGCACAACATTTGAGAGAAATAAGCTTTTTGTGTATGTGGAACATTTCTGGGATCTTTTAATTCAGCTCATGAAACATGAGACCAACCCTTTACAATATATATATATATATGGTGGTTATATATACAGTGAGGGAAAAAAGTATTTGCTCCCCTGCTGATTTTGTATGTTTGCCCACTGACAAAGAAAAGATCAGTCTATAATTTTAATGGTAGGTTTATTTAAACAGTGAGAGACAGAATAACAACAAAAAAATCCAGAAAAATGCATGTCAAAAATGTTATAAATTGATTTGCATTTTAACGAGGGAAATAAGTATTTGACCTCCTCTCAATCAGAAAGATTTCTGGCTCCCAGGTGTCTTTTATACAGGTAACGAGCTGAGATTAGGAGCACACTCTTAAAGGGAGTGCTCCTAATCTCAGTTTCTCAGTCCACAGAAGCAATCAATCAATCAGATTCCAAACTCTCCCCCATGGCCAAGACCAAAGAGCTCTCCAAGGATGTCAGGGACAAGATTGTAGACCTACACAAAGCTGGAATGGGCTACAAGACAAGCAGCTTGGTGAGAAGGTGACAACAGTTGGTGTGATTATTCGCAAATGGAAGAAACACAAAAGAACTGTCAATATCCCTCGGCCTGGGGCTCCATGCAAGATCTCACCTCGTGGATTTGCAATGATCATGAGAACGGTGAGGAATCGGCCCTTAACTACACGGGAGGATCTTGTCAATGATCTCAAGGCAGCTGAGACCATAGTCACCAAGAAAACAATTGGTAACACACTACGCCGTGAAGGACTGAAATCCTGCAGCGCCTGCAAGGTCCCCCTGCTCAGGAAAGCACATATATATGCCCGTCTGAAGTTTGCCAATGAACATTGAATGATTCAGAGGACAACTGGGTGAAAGTGTTGTGGTCAGATGAGACTAAAATGGAACTCTTTGGCATCAACTCAACTCGCCGTGTTTGGAGGAGGAGGAATGCTGCCTATGACCCCAAGAACACCATCCCCACCGTCAAACATGGAGGTGGAAACATTATGCTTTGGGGGTGTTTTTCTGCTAAGGGAACAGGACAACTTCACCGCATCAAAGGGACGATGGACGGGGCCATCTACCGTCAAATCTTGGGTGAGAACCTCCTTCCCTCAGCCAGGGCATTGAAAATGGGTCGTAAATGGGTATTCCAGCATGACAATGACCCAAAACACACGGCCAAGGCAACAAAGGAGTGGCTCAAGAAGAAGCACATTAAGGTCCTGGAGTGGCCTAGCCAGTCTCCAGACCATAATCCCATAGAAAATCTGTGGATGGAGCTGACGGTTCGAGTTGCCAAACGTCAGCCTCAACCTAAATGACTTGGAGAAGATCTGCAAAGAGGGGTGGGACAAAATCCCTCCTGAGATGTGTGCAAACCTGGTGGCCAACTACAAGAAACGTCTGACCTCTGTGATTGCCAACAAGGGTTTTGCCACCAAGTACTAAGTCATGTTTTGCAGGGAGGTCAAATACTTCCCTCATTAAAACGCAATATTTGACGTGTTTTTGACGTGTTTTTCTGGATTTTTTTGTTGTTATTCTGTCTCTCACTGTTCAAATAAACCTACCATTAAAATTATAGACTGATAATTTCTTTGTCAGTGGATAAACGTACAAAATCAGCAGGGGATCAAACACTTTTTTCCCTCACTGTATGGTGGTTATATCTGTTCTCCTGTATTTTCTCACAGAATTGAACTTGGATCATTCTCTCAACGTAATGGTGAATGCTGACGAGCCATGCCAGGTTCTTACCTGCACTCTGCCTCCATTCTCTCACAGTGAAATGGCCAACCTCTGCAAGGACAATACCGACCAAGTAGAAAAGGATAGAAAGCAGGTTGACAAGAAAGAAGAAGTGGTCAGAAAAGGGGACAAAAAGAGGGTGATCAAACCGGTTGACAAGAAAAAAGAGGGATCCCCTGCACCCCAGAACAGGACTCATGTATGTGAGTGTGGGAAGGTTTTCAAAAAACCATCACTGCTGACGCTACATATGGGAGTTCACACGATGCCATATCATTGTGACCAGTGTCCCAAACGATATGCTACTCCTGGGGCACTGAAAAAGCACCAGCTACTTCACACAGAAGAAAGACCATTCGCATGTGAACACTGTGACCGGAGGTACAGGAGTGCTTACGATCTCAAAGTGCACGTACGCATTCACTCTGGGGAGCGCCGTCACATGTGTACTATTTGTAAGAAGAGGTTTGCCCATCCAAGTACACTAGTGAGACACACGCGAATGCATGCTGGGGAGAAGAATTATTTATGTAGCATATGTGGTAAGGCATTCCTTAGCTCAGGAGAAGTGCGACTGCATACACGAACGCACACAGGAGAAAACCCCCACACCTGTAAACATTGTGGAAAGGGTTTCAAAGCATCTTGCCATCTTACGGTTCATCTGCGATCTCACACAGGCGAGCGTCCTTACACCTGCACCCAATGCCCCAAATCTTTCACTACCTCTGACTCTCTTAGAACGCACATATATACACACACTGGGGAGAAACCTCACCGGTGCTCAGAGTGTGGGAAAACATTTACTCAAAGGTGTAATATGGTAAATCATATGAGAAGAGTTCACCGGTTAAGATTCTCCAAAAGCAGTCCAACAGAAAGAAACACAAAGTCTCGTAAAAATGCTTTGAGTTCGAAAGAAACTATGTAATAGGTAATTCCAATCGAAATATTGATTGGAATTATTGAGACAAGAAATTCCATGTATAATTCTGTTTTAAATACATGGTTTTACAGGTCCTATTTTGTATATCAGATTATCATATCAAAACATGTTTTTCAATAAACTTCAAATCAAGGTTCTTCACATCTACACATGATATTTACACTGCAAATAATGATTTTAGAAGTGGGATGATGATGGTGACATTTACCCAATTTAAACTGTTTGACCAACCAGATTCCTTAATAACACCTGTAAGATATACATATACAAAGTGTCCCGACTACCTCCAGAGGTCTTCAGGAAGATTTGATCACACTCTGTTCACTATGCGTCAATGGAATTGGCTACATGAGTTTATTTCCAAAATGCTATATCCACCAATTTTTCACATTGGTGTTTTTTCACCTGAAATTATTGCATGTGGGTACCTTCATGTGTGTGCCAATTCATTGATTTTAGGTGTATATTAAAACGATTATTTTTAAGCAAAACTATATATCCATTGTTTAGTTGAAATGGAATGTTTGAATACGGTATTTTACTGTGATATGTGGTGGTTGTCTCACCTAGCCATCTTAATAAGGGCGCTTTAACCTCTACGGGATTGGTGTCCCTCAACCAAGACAGTTGTTGCTCAAAATGCGATAATGTGACTAGAATGATGTTGTAAACAACAGCCAACTTTCCTGGACATAGACTTGTTTTATATGGGCACTGTCCAATTTACAGTAGCTATTACAGCAAAAAAAATACCATGCAATTGTTTGAGGATTGTGCACAACAACAAAACACTGGTTTGGTACATTCACCTATGAAGGTAAATCATGTACTTACATTCAGTAATCTTGCTCTGATTTGTCATCCTGAGGGTCCCAGAGATAAAAATGTAGCATCATTTTTATTTGATAAAATCACATTTTATATTCAAATGTAGGAACTGGGTTTTACAGTTTGACCCCACTGCTGTCTCTGGCTCCACACCCACCCCGCCCTACCATCTAGATGTGAAGGTTAGTGTATGTTCTGTAGGGAAGCCAATGATCCATCATTTATGACATTCCTGGGAGTGTGTAAGCTAAAAACAATTATTACCATAGCATTTTTGTATGTTCTCTAAAGTTATGTATTTGAAAATGTATACATTGACCAATTCGGCACATTTGGGCAAACTCCTGGCAGATACAAAATATTGTGTTGTGATTCTTCACTGGATCAGTCAAACTTTGCACACACTGCTGTCATCTGGTGGACAACATCTAAATTACACCTAGAATCCTATCTCAATGTATGGCCTTTCTCTTGCATTTCTCAAAGATGATGAAATATAGAAAATGCATGTTTTTTTGTTTGTACCAGATCTAATGTGTTATATTCTACATTAATTTCACATTTCCACAAACTTCAAAGTGTTTCCTTTCAAATGGTATCAATAAAATACACATCCTTGCTTCAGGTGCTGAGCTACAGGCAGTTAAATTTGAGTATGCCATTTTAGGTGGATTTTTTTTTTAAGTGTCTGGATCCTGGAGTGTTTGGTAACCTTATCCACACTATAAGTCATATGTGAAATTCAAATTAACCCTGGCTGAAACGAATCCTAGACCTGCGTGAGTAGCTGACCCAGGACCAGAATGCCAGGTATTGTGACGCAGCAGTGCGAGTCGCGTGGAACTTCTTTGCCAGGTGTAAACAAGCTAGCTAGCTCACTAACATGTGGAATGTGCGTCTTGTGTACTAATTATAAATCGCTCTGGATAAGAGCATATGCTTAAATGACTAAAATGCCAAATGTAAATGTTTTTAATACATCTCATTATGGTATTGATTCATTTTTTTTTTAATATTGATGTCACAAATGTATCATTTGTACAGTTAAAATGTAGTTAGGCTTTGTTATACATTCGACTACATAGCAGTAATCTAGGCCTACTGCTTATTTTCTGAGATTACGGCGATATAGTGTTTTGCAAAAATATATACTATTTGTCTCTGAAATTACACCAAGCGATAGATTTCAAACAAATATGTCATTCAACAACCCCACGCCATGATTAGATAGCCTAGTGAAAAAACACCAATGTATTTCATAAGTTCTTTAAACAATAAAAGTTAATTTACCAACATTTCTGAAAATAGATATTGGCCTATAGCGTTTTGAAAATAAAAATGGGAATGTCAAATGTGGGCACAGTCTGAATGTTGCCAAAATCAGGACAGGATTTACAGTATGTTAGCGCAAGATGTAAATGGCATTTAGGAATGGGGGAGCTTCGTGCTTTTTCAATTTCAGTCAAGGAGATATTGGTTTAGTATTTGTTTAAATCTAGTCCAGGGGACTAAATGTAGTCTAGCGTTTTAGAATTAGTTGTTTATTAGGCTATATATCGATGTCCGCGATGGAGCCCCTTCATCTATGATTCTCCACTGGGCGCGCAATATCATGTGCGCCTATAGGCTATTTGTGTGGTCTCAATCAAATCATTCTTAGCCTATAGTCAAAGAAGTGCATGTTCAGAGAAGAACAGAGCAAAGTTATATTTCAAACAGTGGCTACGCGTCATTCAGGGCACTTTTACTTGAGTCATTTTCTATCTTTTTCTATCTATCTTTTTCTCAATTATGACAATTAAATACTTTTTCCACAACCAACTCAATGATTATTATTATTTTTTTTACATTGTTTGCAAACTGATATGTGACACGTAGTAATGCCAAAATAACATGCAAAACAGGCACACACAAAAAACAGGTGGGGCTCACCTTGAGTAAAATTATTTGGTGTTAAATATACTTAAGTATCTAAAGTAAGTGGAATTGGTCAAATGTACTTAAGTATAAAAAGTAAAAGTATAAATCATTTCAAATTTCTTATATTAATAACCTCTACAGGATCGGTGTTTCCCCCCCTGTGGGACGGTTGAGCTAACTTGCGCTAATGTGATTAGCATGATGTTGTAAGTAACAACAACATTTCCCAGGACATAGACATGTCTTATATGGGCAGAAAACTTACATTCTTGTTAATCTAACTGCCCTGGCCAATTTACAGTAGCTCTTACAGTGAAAAAAATATCATGCCATTGTTTGTGCCGTGATTGGCTCAGTGTTCTGTCACTCATGGGGACACCACGCCACCACAAAATCTATGGGTAAAATCTAGCCCCTTGGGTGCTGCTATAGACTTACATTATAATTGCCTATCCAAGAAGGCTCAAGGTCATTGGCCATAGACAAAATTACGTCAAATCATGTTATATCTACCGTAGCATTGATTGGACTGATCATGTCAACATCATACTTTTAAAATCTTAGCTAGCAAGCTAGACAAGCAGTCATCTACATGCATCAAGTCGGAAAACTACTGGCAAATTCTTTACAATCCTTGTCATATGAAAATAAATTATAGATAAAACGTGGCCGTGCTTATCAGACATTGGACATAAACATTACACAAATCTCAAATTCAACAATGAGTGCTAAGGCGCCACTGCAGCCTCGGGTTAGATTCCAGGCCGTGTCACAGCCGGCTGTGACCGGAAGACCCATGAGGCGGCGTACAATTGGCCCAGCGTCGTCCGGGTTAGGAGAAGGTTTGGCCAGCCGGGATGTCCTTGTGTCATCGTGCTCTAGCGACTCCTTGTGGCGGGCCCGGCGCCTGCAAGCTGACTCCGGTATTCATACACAGTATTTTAATTGTAATAAATTAAGACTTTATTGTATTAATCTCCTATTTGCATATTGGATGTAATTAACTGGTCTAAAAAAATGAATTAGTGGAATGGAATCACATAATAGTTAAGGAAGTGTTTCCTCCGACACAATGGTGCGGCTGGCTTGGGGTTAAATTAGTGCGGCTTGGCTCTCGACCGTCGCTGAGTCCGATGGGGAGTTGCAACGATGAGACTAGATCATAACTACCAATTGGATATTAAGAAAAATGGGGTAACACCATGGGCCAGAAGAGTTTGAATACATTGGCCATGCTGATAATCCAGCATGACTTCTGCCGCGTTCCAAAGAACTGGAAACGGTGAACATGGAAATCTCAAACTTCAGTGAGTTCAAGACAATTGGGAACTCAGATAAAAACTAGTTCAGAATGGGAAAATACGGAAAATTCCAAGTCGGGATTTTGTGCCTCTTTCTAGAGCCCACAAGAAGGACTGCCACACCACCTTCCTGTTCAAGTGAGCATAGCACAACAAGGTGAGTCCAAAAATGTCTTGTATGCTGCTGCATAATGTAATATGCCAGGGAGATGTGTGTACTGTATCCAAGAAAGTAATAATAAGTATATGTTGTCCATCCATTAATGTCTTAATTGAAATTATAGAATTACAGATTGCCTCTTATCCGCACGTTGTTCCCTTATGCCATAATTTGTACATCTCAATTGTCAATAGAAGCCACATTTGTAAGCAAGTCAGTCATATCAGCTATGTTTTTAAAAAAGGCGGTAAACGAGACTGAATGAACTGTTTCGTTGCCAGACAAGGCTCCGCTGACACCCAGGTGTAGCGGTGGTAAGAATTCACTATGGTGCGGTTGGGACAGCTTTATGTAGGCCCTAACAGTTTGTGGGAACCGTTTGTCACCGTTATAGTGCAATGAATGTATTGTTTAGTGTAGTGGTTTTGCTGGCATGCATATCTTTTATTTTTTTGCCCCACCAACATTTACATGCTCAAATCGCCACTGATTTCTAAGATAACTGCTGGGATGGTGTAAGTAAAACTGGGTTGCATTATACACTGCAATGGATATTCCAAACCTGAAGCCCAGCCGGCTCTGCTGTCACTGATCAAAAACATTTTTATTTGCTGCCTAACCCAATGGTTGTGTTGTGTATAGACCTACAGTGGCTGTTCAGGAGGAGAGTCTTGTATATTGAACAATACTGTACAATGCCACTTGAGGATCGGCAGATTTGGTGAGTCATTGTGTATCTCAGTAACCCAAATACAAGATAAGAAGACAAGGATTTGAACCCTGGACATCAAATTGTATTTATGTGCTGAATACAACTGGTGTAGACTTTACCATGAAATGCTTACTAACCAACCATGCAGAGTTTAAAAATAAAATAGTATTAAGGAATAAATAAAAATACACAAGTAGAGTACCAGTACCAGATCAATGTGTAGAAGTACGAGGTATTTGAGGTAGATACAGTGCCTTGCGAAAGTATTCAGCCCCCTTGAACTTTGCGACCTTTTGCCACATTTCAGGCTTCAAACATAAAGATATAAAACTGTATTTTTTGTGAAGAATCAACAACAAGTGGGACACAATCATGAAGTGGAACGACATTTATTGGATATTTTAAACTTTTTTAACAAATCAAAAACTGAAAAATTGGGCGTGCAAAATTATTCATCCCCTTTACTTTCAGTGCAGCAAACTCTCTCTAGAAGTTCAGTTCACCCAAGAACACAGTGGCCCCCATCATTCTTAAATGGAATAAGTTTGGAACCACCAAGACTCTTCCTAGAGCTGGCCGCCCAGCCAAACTGAGCAAACGGGGGAGAAGGGCCTTGGTCAAGGAGGTGACCAAGAAACCAATGGTCACTCTGACAGAGCTCTAGAGTTCTTCTGTGGAAATGGGAGAACCTTCCAGAAGAACAACCATCTCTGCAGCACTCCACCAATCAGGCCTATCAGGCCTTTATGGTAGAGTGGCCAGACGGAAGCCACTCCTCAGTAAAAGGCACATGTGACAGCCTGCTTGGAGTTTGCCAAAAGGAACCTAAAGACTCTCAGACAATGAGAAACAGAATTCTCTGGTCTGATGAAGCCAAGATTGAACTCTTTGGCCTGAATGGCAAGCGTCACGTCTGGAGGAGAACTTGCCCCATCCCTACGGTGAAGCATCATCCTGTGAGGATGTTTTTCAGCAGCAGGGACTGGGAGACTAGTCAGGATCGTAGGGAAAGATGAACGGAGCAAAGTACAGAGTGATCCCTGATGAAAACCTGCTCTAGAGCACTCCGAACCTCAGAATGGGGCGAAGGTTCACCTTCCAACAGGACAATGACCTTAAGCACACAGACAAGACAATGCAGGAGTGGCTTCGGGACAGGTCTCTCAGGACATTGAGAGACCTGTCCCGAGGCATTGTCTTGTCTGGCTCATTGTCCTGTTGGAAGGTGAACAGGTCTCTCAGGTTTTCATCAGGGATCATCAGAGTGGCCCTGCCAGAGACTGGACTTGAATCTGATCGAACATCTCTGGAGAAACCTGAAAATAGTTTTGCAGCGACGCTCCCCATCCAACCTGACAGAGCTTGAGAGGATCTGCAGAGAAGAATGGGAGAAACTCCCCCAATACAGGTGTGCCAAGCTAGTAGCGGCATACCCAAGAAGACTCGAAGCTGTAATCGCTGCCAAAGGTGTTTCAACAAAGTATTGAGTAAAGGGTCTGAATACTAATGTAAATGTGATATTTTATTTATTTTATTTTTTATAAATTAGCAAACATTTCTACAAAGCTTTTTCATTATGGGATATTGTAGATTGATTGTAGATTGATGAGAGGGGAAAACAATTCAATCAATTATAGAATAAGGCTGTAACTTAACAAAATGTGGAAAAAGTCAAGGGGTCTGAATACTTTCTGAAGGCACTGTATATACAAACCCTATAGACACTCACTCAACACTACACCACTACATTGACACTCCCACACACATTCACATACACTACATAAGCACACACACACACACACACACACACACACACAAACCGACACAACACAAACACATATACATACACATTACACACACATGCACATTCACACACACTTTAAAACTCATCAATTGCTGCTGCTCTGTTATTTATTGTACCCATGTTATTATCTATCCTGATGCCTAGTCACTTTACCCTGCATTCATGTACATATCTACCTCAAATACCGTATTATTATCTATCCTGATGCCTAGTCACTTTACCCTGCCTTCATGTACATATCTACCTCAAATACCTCGTACTTCTACACATTGATCTGGTACTGGTACTCCACTCGTTTTTATTCCTTGTGTTACTATTTTATTTTTAATTTTTAAACTCTGTTGGTTAATAAGCATTTCATGGTAAAGTCTACACCAGTTGTATTCAGCACATAAATACAATTTGATGTCCAGGGTTCAAATCCTTGTCTTCTAATCTTGTATTGGGTTATTGAGATATACAATAACTCAACAAATCTGCCAATCCTCAAGTGGCATAGTATAGTAGGGTTGTTCAAGATACAAAATCATGTGTGGACAGACAAGAGTGTAGCTTAATCTGATCCTGTCAGTTCCTAATTTCTTTACATTAGGTAATATCATTCATTGAATGAGTCAGCTATGTCTTAATATTATTGCTGCAGGTCAACAAAATGACTTCTTGCAGTCCAACAGTTCAAATATTGTCTTTTCATATTTTGAGATGAAATGTGCTACAATAGTAACAAACACAAGAAAGGGCAAATGTTCAACACTGGTCTAAATGTACTAATTAAGCATTTCATATAACATCAGCTTATTACAATGTTGCCATAGACGTGGCAAAGTCATTTCTCTCAGATGTTTGTGGGGAAAAGGAAGTAGATCATGTCATTCTCATCCACGACAGCTCCGACATAGAGAGCAGTAGCAATGGTGCATTTTTGTAGGCACTAATTCAGCCATGGTTTGTTGGACGAAGCTGGATAAACTGCAAAAATGTGTTCTGCGGTAATCACAGGCTTGGGAGATCTTATACGTTTTGTTCTATGAGATCAACTTCATCAGCTAAAGTCACTTTTTGTGAATGTTTAAGTATTTATGTAATTTAAAAAAGCACAGAGCACATAAAGGCTTCATTAAGGTCATGTTAAATGACTGATGTTATCTCATAGAACAAAACGTTCAAGATCTCTTCAAGATCTCCTAAGCCTGTGTTAACCTCTGACCTTATTTTTGACGTTTATCCCAAAACCCTATTCTTTCCCCATCCATTTTCCCCATGGGAATGGCTGAACGGCTTTTAGTTGGCGAGCTCTATTATCATCCCTATGAATTAATGTTGATGGTTTAGAGGCAGCTCCCCAGAAAACTGCAGATGACTTTGACCTCCATCTGACAAGGCAAGTACGCTGGACAAGCCTTTTCCACAATGATGAGAGCTCAAATCTTCTTTATTAGATGGCAGGACAGTAACGGCAATTTTGTTGACATTTGAAACAAAAATATGAACCATTTAATAATATTTTATTCATTTTAATTACGGAAGTGGAGCTGTCTCTCAGTCAGGGTTTTGACTAGGTGGTATACAGGAATTTTTTGTAGCAGGTTAGGAGAACTTACACAGCAGGTTAGGAGAATTAGGCTATTTTGGTGGGAAATATTATAAACCCTCAATTAAACTAAATGATATATTGCAATGACTAAATACAAAGAGAATAATATTATGTGGTATGCATCTTTCTTTTTAAAAATGAGGACCTTTATTCTGAAGGATTGTTTTTAAACATCACCCGGAAGTACAGTACTTCGTCGAGGTCAATGATTTGTTTGTTGTTCGTCAAAGCACAGATAGATGAGTAGAACATCTTTGGTAAAAGTAATGGGATGTGCAAATGTTGGCTATCTATAGAAAACGGGTTTAGTTTGCTAGCTAACTAGTATAGTATTAGCTAGCTTGCATAAAGATATCAACCTTTTTAGCTACGTTGTAAACCCTCAGTGTATATTCTAGGCTTGGTCACTCCTAACATTAGCATCAAACTCTTTAGGTAGCTAACAGTAGCTTGTTTCAGTGGCTTCTTTTTCTTTGCAAACTAGCTATGGATATCATTATTGATCCAGCATCAGAACAAGGTTAGTTTGTAGAAAAGTGATTTCCATTCAAATATGTCCTATAGCCTACACATGGCTTCTAATAATAGTAACTAGCTGAGTTATGGAATGTATTTGTTTATCTGTTAATTGCTCTTCTCTTCGGCGACAGATCTCCCTCTGTTCTCCTTGCGTCTCCTGGTTCCACCTCTACGACTGATGTCAGCTTTCATGTGGCAAGTGGCTCAAGAGCGTAATGTGATGCAGTATGGGAAGCTGGAGGAGTTTGTGACTTTGGTGACAGAGATGGTTCCAGAGCTGCTGAGCTCCAGGCAGAGGACCCAACTCATTATAGGACTGAGAGCAAGGGTGAGAGAGTGGAAATATTGAGGGTTGGGATGGGAAGAGTCTTATGATGGAACAAACTATGGGCAGCTACTAGCTGCAATTACTGTACGTCTGCTCTGATTAATCAGGCTGTAATACACAATTCATTGGTACATACAGACAGCAACTAATGCCTGCAAAATCGTATGAATGTTCATTACAAGCCAGAATGTTGAATAAAATTACATTTAAACTTACTCTACCGGTTGTCTGGCGGATTGTCCTTCAGCATTTGCGACATCTCCACAGGAAATTATTGTTTACCCAACCTTTTAGAGATATGGTTCAGCACCTAGGTAAAATTTGTTTAATATTGGATATTTGTTTTTCTCTTCAATAGCTATAGAACCAATATTCTGGATCGGGGGAGGATGGAGAACAATCCACACCTTTTTTGTGCGTGTATATTTTTCAATATTTCTTTCCCCTACAATTCCACACAAAAAAATTCTCTATCCTCCCGATTCAGAAAATACCATTTTCATTGTCATGGCAAGCTTGGAGAGAGAGAAAAAATCCAATATATAATTACCTTCACCTTAGTAGGCTCTAGACAATACTTTCCTGTGGATATTTTATCGAGTTTCAAGCATCTGAAGGACAAACCACACAGACAACTGGTAGAGTAAGTTTACATTTAACTTTATTCAACATTCTGGCTTGTAAGGAACACTTACACAATTTTGCAGGCATTCATTTCATGCTGTATGTACCAATAAATTGTGTATTCCAGCCTGATTATTCAGACTACCCTGGCCCTAGTCCTGCTTTTCACATATCCACCTCTGTTCCAGATGGTTTTAGAGTTGTGTTGCAGTGCGGGCAGAGCTGGCCTCCTGACCATCCAGGCCCACCTGGACATAATCCACACGTTGACAGAAAAATCCTTACACAAAGAGGTAGTTTAAATTGGCAACACTTTATGAATGAGACACTGGGAAGAACTTTATTTCTGAAAGATGCACTCCTGTACATTTGTCTGATGTTTTGTTTGCACCTAATGACAGAGTCATGGTGATGAATTGGAGGCTTCAGATTCTAACTTTGTGGAGCTAGTCCAAACCCTGCTGGAAGACCCTTCTGAGAGGGAGCATTTCTTCCAGGTGAGGAACTTTCTCTCTAGAGTTCTTTATGATCTGTTTGCTTGAATATATTTCTGAAATAGGCTACTAGTTGAACATCTACTTAGATCAACTGCTCCTCCATTGTTCCCACAAGTAAGGGAGGAGGCTGATGACATCACATCAGACCAACTCCTTGAATGGCCTACTGCTTGTAGTTTGCACCCTTACATGTGTGTACATTACTGTACTTATACTTGGGATATTGTTTCTTAACAGGAAAAGTTCCAAAATAGCTGGAGTGCATCTTAAATGGAGACATTTGGCACTAGACCCATTTCATGCGATATTGTCTATTCCACAGGAGGTGTTCCCAGTCCACTATGGCCCTCGGTATGACACAGCGCTGCAGACACTGGTGTGGGAGTTCCTCTCCAGACTGGAGGAGCTGCTGCCTGTACCAGACCTCACGCAGGTACTGAGGAAAACATCTCAGTTCTAAAAGATTGACGGAACATCACATCATGTGGCTCTACAGATGAATTGAATGGTGTTTTTGGTCATGTCCAAACTTGTACCAGCCACTTGAGGTTTTGTATTTCAACTCTTTATTATCCTGCATTGCCCTGCTCCCCTTGCCCTGCCCCTCTTAGACAACAGCATGGCTCAGTGCTGCCCCCTCTGTCCTGGAGGAATGTGGACAGACTGTCTTTGACCCTGAACAACTGAAGACAGTGCTGCAGCACCATCAGCGTCATGGAAACCTGAACAAGAGTAAGTCTCCATCCAGATAATGGCTATGAAGTAAATAGTCCAATTGGACACCTCTTGTATTTTTTACTTGCCAATGTAGGTGAGTTTAACTGATGTTCTCTCCTACTCAGGTCATGTCTCTAAATACACTGCAGATACCATCCTGTCCACACTGTCCATCCCTCCAAAAATGAGAGTTGTTATTAACTACGAGCCAGACAACTCTGACAATGTGAGGCCATACTCAGATGACAATGAATGCATAGATAAGGGGGTAGAGGTCAGTGAATATGAAGACCACAATGAAATCCTGGATGAAGACACTGATAGATGTTTGGAGGATCTAGGACTGTCAACATCACAGGAACAGGAGGGTCTGTCACCTGCAGAGACCTCAGTGTTGGTTACTCCAGTACCCTGTGATGGTAAGGAAAATAAAAAAGTTCAAATGACTAATAAAGTATATGAATTATAATGTGCAAGTAATTGCAAAAATAATAAAAACATTTGAGTAAATGAGACATACGAAGTCTATTCTATGTGCTTCCACACAGGTGTGGTTCTTGACTTAATTAAACAATTAAAGTCACATGCTTAGGGTCATGTATAGAAATGCTGGGCAGGCTATTATTTTGCCTACCATGGCTATGCCTCCTCCATAGGATGGCGATGCCCCCATCCACAATGCATGAGTGCTAACTGAATGGTTTGAGCATGAAAACGATGTTAACAATGTGCCATGGCCATCAGTCACAGATCTCAACCCAATTGAACAATTATGGGAAATTATGGAGAGGTGCCTGAGAGAGCATTTTCCACCACCATCAACAAAGCACAAAATGATGGAATTTATTGTCGAAGAATGGTGTCGCATCCCTCCAATAGAGTTCCAGACACTTGTAGAATCTATGCCAAGGTGCCCAACGCCCTTTGAAAACATTTTATATTGTTGTTTCCTTTAGTTTGGCATTTACCTGTGTAAAAATATGAATCTATATATATGGTGGTTATGTAATCGTATCTCCTGTATTTTCTCTTTACAGAATTGGACTTGGATCATTCTCTCAACGTAATGGTGAATGCTGACAAGCCATGCCAGGTTCTTACCTGCACTCTGCCTCCATTCTCTCACAGTGAAATGGCCAACCTCTGCACGACCGACCAAGTAGAAAAGGACAGAAAGCAGGTTGACAAGAAAGAAGAGGTGGTCAGAAAGGGGGACAAAAAGAGGGTGATCAAACCGGTTGACAAGAAAAAAAAGGTGGTCAGAAAGGGAGACAAAAAGAGGGTGATCAAACCGGTTGACAAGAAAAAAAAGGTGGTCAAAAAGAGGGTGATCAAACCGGTTGACACGAAAAAAGAGGGATCCCCTGCACCCCAGAACAGGACTCATACATGTGAGTGTGGGAAGGTTTTCAAAAAACCATCACTGTTGACGCTACATATGGGAGTTCACACGATGCCATATCATTGTGACCAGTGTCCCAAACGATATGCTACTCCTGGGGCACTGAAAAAGCACCAGCTACTTCACACAGAAGAAAGACCATTTGCATGTGAACACTGTGACCGGAGGTATAGGAGTGCTTATGATCTCAAAGTGCACGTACGCATTCACTCTGGGGAGCGCCGTCACATGTGTACTGTCTGTGGTAAGAGGTTTACCCAGCAGTGTGCACTAGTGAGACACACGCGAATGCATGCTGGGGAAAAGAATTATTTATGTAGCATATGTGGTAAGGCATTCCTTACCTCAGGAGAACTGCGGTTGCATACACGAACGCACACAGGAGAAAACCCCCACACCTGTAAACATTGTGGAAAGGGTTTCAAAGTATCTTGCCATCTTACGGTTCATCTGCGATCTCACACAGGCGAGCGTCCTTACACCTGCACCCAATGCCCCAAATCTTTCACTACCTCTGACTCTCTTAGAACGCACATATATACACACACTGGGGAGAAACCTCACCGGTGCTCAGAGTGTGGGAAAACATTTACTCAAAGGGGTAATATGGTAAATCATATGAGAAGAGTTCATCGACCGGTTAAGATTCTCCAAAAGTACTCCCAACACAGACAAAGTCTTGTAAAAAAAAAAAATTGAGAACAAAATAAACTATGTAGGAGTTCATTCCAATGTAAATACTAGCAGTATACATGTGATTTTACAGGTCCTCTTTTGTATATCAGATTATCATACCAAAACATGTTTTTCAATAAACTTCTTCCGATTTTTCATGTCTACACATGATATTGGAAACTACAAATAACAATAATGATTTTAGAAACGGGATTATGATTTACATTGACCCAATTTAAAATGGTTTAAACCTCCAGATTCCTTTACACTTGTAAAATATGCAGAAACAATGCATCCCCAACTACCTCCCGTGTTGTTCAGGGAGATCTGAAAACTTTCGGTTCAAGATGTCTCTTTAATTGTGTACAATTAATTGTGTAAAAAATGTGGGCACAATCAGAATGTTGAAGATCAGAACTTATGTTAGAGCAAGGTATAAACGGGCTTGATTCAATCTGTATTGCAGAAGATTTGCGTTATAGCGCGATTAAAATTGAAAGGCACTGTTCCTGCGTTTGCGGAGACTGTGTTCATGGTAAATACTGCATATGTCGACTCAATCGGAAATAACCTTTAAATTTGAACACAGATCTTCTGTGATACGGATTGAATCCAGCCATAGTCTATACATTTCTCTCCCAGATCTGCAAAACCAGTGGTCCAGGGTTCAAATCCATCTTTTCTTATGTGTTGGATTATTGAGATACATACACACTATGACTCAACAAATCTGCCAATCCTCAAGTGGCGCATTGGGATTGTTCCAAGACACAAAATCATTTGTGGACAGACGATTGTAGCGTCTAATCCTCTCAATTCCTAATTTCTTTACATTTGGTAATATCATTCATTGAATGAGTCAGCTGTGACACAATATTAGTGCTGCAGGACAACAAAATGAGTTCAAATATTGTATTTTCATTTGAGTTTAAATCCGCTACAACACAAGGACAAACTTTCAACACTGGTCTAAATGTATTAAGCATTTCATATATCAGTTTATTACAATGATGTCATGGATGTGGCAGTCATTTCTCTCAGATGTTTGTGGGGAAAAAGAAGTAGAACGTGTCATTCTCATACATGACAGCTCCATCCGAAATGTTGGCAGAACATCCTTCCAATTATTTAATCTTTGGGCTGGTTTCCCGGACATATTGTCAGCCTAGTCCTAGACTATAAACTGTGTTCACGGGAGATTCTCTATTGAACGTCCTTCTCAATCCAAAACTAGGTTTAAGGCTGGATTTAATCCGTATCGCTGAAGAGCTGCGACAGAGTTTCTAAACCCAGAGACTTCCGGGAAAGTTTGCGAAACAGACCAAGCAAACCAGGCTGGGGTTTGAGAAGTCAATGAGAGAAGTGAAAAATTATGAATTAGTTCTCAATTTAAAGGCACAACCTAGCTTCGAGACAATATTTTAAGAAATTGAACATGTTATTACTCCAACCTCGTGAAAGTGACACATTTTTGCGCCTTTGGAGACCTGCGCATGCGCAGTACGGTGCGAGATGACCGTTAGACCCGATGACGTGTATCCAACGTTGCCATGACATCACCTACAAGTCTGGGCAGGTATTTATTTTGGATAAGCAGTTTATGCCTTCGTTACTGTCTTTTACTGCACAATAGAAATGTAAAGGCAATGTTCCCGCGTTCGTGGAGACCGCATTAATGGTAAACGCTGCATATGTCGGCTCAATCAAAAATTATATAAACATTTCAATTGCGCTAGAGCGCTACAGATTGAATCCAGCCCTTAATCTGTGTCTAGAAAACCGTTGATTATAGACATGTTTACGAAGACAGGCCCAAAAGACTTCTGAGAACACCATACTCAGTTGGTGCAACATTTAAGAACAGTCCTAAAAGATTTCAGTGCAGTCATTCCATGTCATTTCAGCGAGCAATGACACCCACCATCTCAGATTGTTCAGAAATAGTTTGTTAGAAACAGGTAAGATTGGCATTCCTAAAACATTATTTTATTGAAATAGAATTTATTCAAAATAATTTTTCAGGAATGCTAATCGTATCTGTTACTACAGAAACCATTTCAGAAAAACCTGAGATAGTGGGTGTCGAAATCCTCATGTGCTTTTTGATGTGAAACGACCCTGCAACTTTGGGCCTTTATTTGTAGGCTGTGTCTAATAACCACCAAAAGATGGGGCACTTTTTAGGGTTTAAAACCCCTATTTGTTTACAGTTTGCATTTCGGTGTCCTCTGACATATTCGAGTGAATGCACTGGTCTGGGACCAAGACATGCCACTGTAGAAGACAGAGCCATGCAGTCCGTAACATACACTGTGATAAACATTATACTTCCATACTTATAACTCCACTATCATCGTAAGCCTCTGGTCATTTCAACAATACAAAAACATCAATGAAACCAAGCCATCAGTGCATGCACCAAGCTGTCCACAGAGTAGCAGGATAAAACCAAAGTTAATTCATATTATGTACAACTATTGTCTTTGTCAGCATTATGCATTATTTTAAATATTGTAAAAATATTCCAATACTATGTAGTGATTATTTACAATTCAGTAAGGCATGCTAATAGTCTATGCTGTGTAAGTTGTTAAGCGCCATTGTTCTTGTGTTAGTGGGTTACATTTTGGCGACACAGCTCAACCCTTCATGATCCAAACTAGGACATCAATAATACTGAATGGAACGAGCTTTAGGTCCGTCTAATGACCTTGACGTGCGTCCACCGGCTTTGCTGTTGGTGGGTTTCCCTGGTATCAACTAGTCCACAACCTTTTATCTCACACAGTCCTCTCCACCGGCTTTGCTGTTGGTGGGTTTCCCTGGTATCAACTAGTCCATAACCAAATAACAACCTTTTATCTCACACGGTCCTCTCCACCGGCTTTGCTGTTGGTGGGTTTCCCTGGTATCAACTAGTCCACAACCAAATAACAACCTTTTATCTCACACAGTCCTCTCTCCACGAGGCTGAAGAGCCACAGAGGGAGTTCGATCTATTGACAGATATATTCACAGTCCAATAACTCTCTCCATTACAAATGCATCACTTTTAAAGTGGAGGCAGATACAGTGGCCCCTGTAAAGGTATTTACAGAGCACGTTATGTTTTAACAAATTAAGTACATTCAGGTTGACCGCCACCAATCACATTGTCTAACTTGCTTTGGTTCATGTGAGACATCTTTTTAACTTCAGAAAAATTATTAGACATGTAAGACAATAGACAAACCAACAATTATTCAAGAGGTTCCAAATGATAAAAGAAACCACAACACAAACAAGACATTATCTCTAAAAACTAAGTGGTAAGTACAAATTCTACAGGCCCTTCCAAAGTAAAAGTGCAACGGTAAACTTACAGCATACTAAAAGATACCAATGATGAAAGTGAGTAACCACATAAATTGCATAATGTAATATTTTTGCAAGTATAATCAATATGAAATTACCCATATTAAGATCCTAGCGAAATCTTTTATGAGATGTATTCTGCCACCCAGTGGCAGACCAGATTATACAGCTATTGACATCAGTCACAAAAATAAAAAAAAATCACAAAACTGATCAACAATTAGTCACTAGACTGCTGTGTTGACCATAAATGGTGCATCAGATCTCTGGAGCATAGCTGCCATGACTATAAGTATCTGTTATAACAGCCTTTACTGTTCTTAAAGTCTTTAAGGCAGTCAGATATGGCTCTGCTACACACCACAGGTCTCAGACAAGGTGGCCTACCTGTGTAAAATATGGTTTTCTGACCCATTCTGTTTCTGTAACAAATGGCCATTAGACTTTTGAGACCTCTGTCTTTGTAAATTATGGTTGTCTGAAGATATTTTAATTTCCTCTATATCGCATGATCTCCAAGGGACTTTCTTTAGTCTCAACCCCTACAAACAGCTGGATTTCCTCATGGTTGGCCAGGGGCAGCAGTGGACTCTTTAGTTAAGTCATCACATGGCTGTGATTGTGCACTTTACTAGTCCATTAGCTTGCTATATGAAGGTAACAGAGTGCTAGGTGGTGTTAATACCATATTTCTCGCATCTACTCAGTCCTTGTAGGTCTTTGAGAGGAAATAGAGAAGTGCACAGAGGTGAGGCTAAAACGTTCTATTTGAAATTGGGCCTTCTGTACCTCCAAAGATGCATGACTGTTTGAAAAGCATAGCAAGAACATGGTCGAGCTCTCCAGCTATCTACCAGTGGCAGAACAGCCAAAACGAGGCAAACATTCTAAATCTTATAGTCTTGACAAAACTGTTGGGGGTCTCTGTGTGTTCTTATGGAAGATGGAGGAAACGCAGCAGAGAGAAGGGGAAGGATGGCATTGTGGGAGGACAGGGTGGAGATCAGAGGAGGCTAGGGGATGAGCTGCCAGCGCAAGTGCTCATTGTAATGGTTGTTTCCATGTGTTTGGTACCATTCCATTTATTCCATTCCAGCCATTACATTGAGCCCTTCCTCCTATAGCTCCTCCCACCAGCCTCCTCTGGTGGAGCTCCAATGGAGATAAGAGATGGCTCCTCCAGGGGAGAAGCCGACTCAACTCCAGCAGAGGGTCACTGATGGTAGGCAGCAGAAGGTAAAGGTCAGGGGTCAGACGTAGATGCCCTCAGGGTTGAAGCCTGAAGACACTGGACTCTGCAGAGCTCGGAGGTCGCTGGGGAGGAGGCGGGAGGAGCCCAGACGTTTCAGCAAGCCTGATTGGAGGTATGGAGAGAGAGGGGAGGAGGAAGTCATCAAGAAGTCTGTTGTGTTATTTTAATTTTAAATTATACTTCTTTACTTTCAGGTTGAGCATTTAGTGTGTAGATTAGACTGTGGCGTGACAAAATGTAACATTACTATCCAAATAAAGAGCTTTACAAAAACCTGACATGGTGTACTAACTTCCAGTAGGGGGTAGTGTTGGATAATACAATGTTTGAAATGTTTGAGCCTAGATTGGGCAGAAAATCTGACGAGGAAACTTTGTAATGCTTGTGTGTACCTGTGTTATTCTCCTGGTCATTGGGCTGGGCTGGTAGAATGCTGACCTTGGTGCCAGTCTGATGGATGAACTGCTGAAGGTTCACCTGTCTCAGCTCCCTGGTCAACTGCTCCAACTCCTGCTCATTCTCCTGCAACAAACAACCACTCAACTAGTCATTTACTTCCCCTGCAGTTTCTACTGTCAGTTCCACTTCCCTGTATACTCGGTTTGTCAACTGATGGGGCCCACCTGGCCACTCGTGCCTAACAAGCAACTTTATAGATTCATACAATGTTTAAAATATATTTTTATCTCGTGGAATTGTATTCCTTTACATTTAAGGCTATTTGCAGGTGGAATTGTTGCATTGAGAAGAACCTTTAAAATCAGACAGTTTACGGTTACATACATATTGCAGGTGGTTAAACCCAATAAAGGAGCAGTCATTCTAGGGCCCAGCTAAGGAAGAGTTGGTTCTAGGGAAAGAGTAATGTAAGTCTGGTGGAGTAGATCTGAAATTATTTTCAGGCCTCACCAGTAGTATATAACTCACCACCCAAATCTTTAAAATAACTGTTTTACCTCACGCCCACACTATTGCTGCACTATTGCTGCATTTAGACAGGCAGCCCAATCAGGCAGATTATTTCCACTAATTGGTCTTTTGACCAATCACAAAATATATTTTCACATCAGCTCTTTTTCAGAGCTGATCTGATTGGTCAAAAGACCAATTTGTGAAAATAAGATCAGTATTGGGCTGCCTGTCTAAATGTAGCCTGTGTGGTGTACTCCACCCTGTAAGTAAACGTTACATCATGAGAACTAATAAGAGGCCTCCAAAATGTTCCTACCAAAAACACAGGGCCCTTTTCAATCAAACACAGTAACTTCAAAAACATTCTTCCCAAGCAGTGAGAAACCATGCTTAAATTAATAAACAGTTATGTTGCATTGTAAACATGGTTTTGTCAAGGACATGAATCCAAACTAATATAAATTCAGCACCAGACGAATGTAAAATATATATGTAGTACCAGTCAAAGGTTTGGACACACCTACTCATTCCAATGTTTTTAGTTATTTTGACTGTTTTCTACATTGTAGAATAATAGTGAAGACATCAAAACTATGAAATAACACATATGGAATCATGTAGTAACCAAAAAAAAAGTGTTAAACAAATCACATTTTATATTTGAGATTCTTCATTGTACCACCCTTTGCCTTGATGATAGCTTTGCACACTCTTGGCATTCTCTCAACCAGCTTCATGTGGTAGTCACCTGGAATGCATTTCAATTAACAGGTGTCCCTTTTTAAAAGTTAGTTTGTGGAATTTTTGGAATTAATAATGTGTCAGTTGTGTTGTAACAGGGTAGGGGTGGTACACAGAAAATAGCCCTATTTGGTAAAAGACCAAGTCCATATTACAGCAAGAACAGCTCAAATAAGCAAAGAGAAATGACAGTCCATCATTACTTTAAGACATGAAGTTCAGTCAATCCGGAAAAGTTCAAGAACTTTGAAAGTTTCTTCAAGTGCAGTCGCAAAAACTGCCACCTTTATTTAACCAGGTAGGCCAGTTGAGAACAAGTTTTCATTTACAACTGCGACCTGGCCAAGATAGCGGAAAGCAGTGCGACACAAACAACAACAGTTACACATGAGATAAACAAACGTACCGTCAATAATACAATAAAAAAAGTCTATATACAGTGTGTGCAAATGTAGTAAGATTAGGGAGGTAAGGCAATAAATAGGCCATAGTGGCGAAATAATTACAATTTAGCAATTAAACACTGGAGTGATAGATGTGCAGAAGATTAATGTGCAAGTAGAGATACTGGGGTGCAAAGGGGCAAAATAATAAATAGCAATATGGGGATGTGGTAGTTGGGTGGGCTATTTACAGATGGGCTACGTATAGGTGCAATGATCGGTAAGCTGCTCTGACAGCTGATGCTTAAAATTAGTGAGGGAGATATGAGTCTCCAGCTTCAGTGATTTTTTTCAATTAGTTCCAGTCATTGGCAGCAGAGAACTGGAAGGAAAGGCGGCCAACGGGGGAGTTGGCTTTGGGGGTGATCAGTGAAATATACCTGCTGGAGCACGTGCTTCGGGTGGGTGCTGCCATGGTGACCAGTGAGCTGAGATAAGGCGGGGCTTTACCTAGCAAAGACTTATACATGACCTGGAGTCAGAGCATTTGGCAACGAATATGAAGCGAGGGCCAGCCAATGAGAGCATACAGGTCGCAGTGGTGGGTAGTATATGGGACTTTGGTGACAAAAAGGATGGCACTGTAATAGACTACATCCAATTTGCTGAGTAGAGTGTTGGAGGCTATTTTGTAAATGACATCACCGATGTCAATGATCTGTCATTTTTACGAGGATATGTTTGGAAGCATGAGTGAAGGATGCGTTGTTGCGAAATAGGAAGCCGATTCTAGATTTAATTTTGGATTGGAGATGCTTAATGTAAGGCTGGAAGGTGAGTTTACAGTCTAACCAGACACCTAGGTATTTGTAGTTGTCAACATATTCTAACACAGAACCCAAAATGGCTGCGCACGTGCGCCATCGTGCATAAATGAATTTTGTCCACCCACACCAAACGTGATCATGACACACAGGTTAAAATATCAAAACAAACTCTGAACCAATTACATTAATTTGGGGACAGGTCGAAAAGTATTAAACATTTATGGCAATTTAGCTAGCTAGCTAGCTAGCTTGCTAGCTAATTTGTCCTATTTAGCTAGCTTGCTGTTGCTAGCTAATTTGTCCTGGGATATAAACATTGAGTTGTTATTTTACCTGAAATACACAAGGTCCTCTACTCCGACAATTAATCCACACATAAAACGGTCAACCAAATCGTTTCTAGCCATCTCTCCTCCTTCCAGGCATTTTCTTCTCTGGACTTTATGTTGCAATTGGCAACTTTCATAAATTAGGTGCATTACCGCCACTGACCTCGTTCGTCTTTCAGTCACCCACGTAGGTATAACCAACCAATGAGGAGATGGCATGTGGGTATCTGCTTCTATAAACCAATGAGGAGATGGGAGAGGCCGGACTTGCAGCGTGATTTGCGTCACAAATAGAACTGACTTGTATTTTATCCCTTGGCAACACAGATGCTCGTTGGCGGCGCGAGCAGTGTGGGTGCAATAATTGAATAATATAGATTTCTAAATTTATGTTGTAACGCTCTAACAGAGTAGTGATGCTAGACGGGCGGGGTCCAGAGTAGTGATGCTAGACGGGCGGGCGGTCGCGGGCAGCGATGGGTTGAAGAGCATGCATTTAGTTTTGCTTGCATTTAAGAGCAGTTGGAGGCCATGGAAGGAGTGTTGTATGGCATTGAAGCTCGTCTGGAGGTTTGTTAACACAGTCTCCAAAGAAGAATCAGAGAATTACCAGCAACAAGAGTGTCATCGTTGATTTATACAGAGAAAAGAGTCAGCCCAAGAATTTTTATTTAAACCAGGTAGGCAAGTTGAGAACAAGTTCTCATTTACAATTGCGACCTGGCCATGATAAAGTAAAGCAGTTCGACACATACAACAACACAGAGTTACACATGGAGTAAAACAAACATACAGTCAATAATACAGTAGAAAAATAAGTCTATATACAATGTGAGCAAGTGAGGTGAGATAAGGGAGGTAAAGGCAAAAAAAAAGGCCATGGTGGCGAAGTAAATACAATATTGCAAGTAAAACACTGGAATGGTTGATTTGCAGTGGAAGAATGTGCAAAGTAGAGATAGAAAAAATGGGGTGCAAAGGAGCAAAATAAATACATTTTAAAAAAGAGGTAGTTGTTTGGGCTAAATTATAGATGGGCTATGTACAGGTGCAGTAATCTGTGAGCTTATCTGACAGCTGGTGCTTAAAGCTAGTGAGGGAGATAAGTGTTTACAGTTTCAGAGATTTTTGTAGTATGTTGCAGTCATTGGCAGCAGAGAACTGAAAGGAGAGGCGGCCAAAGGAAGAATTGGTTTTGGGGGTGACCAGAGAGATATACCTGCTGGAGCGCGTGCTACAGGTGGGTGCTGCTATGGTGACCAGTGAGCTGAGATAAGGGGGGACTTTACCTAGCAGGGCCTTGTAGATGACCTGGAGCCAGTGGGTTTGGCGACGAGTATGAAGCGAGGGCCAGCCAACGAGAGAGTACAGGTCGCAGTGGTGGGTAGTATATGGGGCTTTGGTGACAAAACGGATGGCACTGTGATAGACTGCATAACAATTTATTGAGTAGGGTCTTGGAGGCTATTTTATAAATGACATCGCCGAAGTCGAGGATTGGTAGGATGGTCAGTTTTACAAGGGTATGTTTGGCAGCATGAGTGAAGGATGCTTTGTTGTGAAATAGGAAGCCAATTCTAGAGGAGAGTTTACAGTCTAACCAGGTACCTAGGTATTTGTAGTTGTCCACATATTCTAAGTCAGAGTCGTCCAGAGTAGTGATGTTGGACAGGTGAGCAGGTGCAGGCAGCGATCGGTTGAATAGCATGCATTTAGTTTAACTTGTATTTAACCTCTTCAACCTATGGGGGCGCTATGTTATTATTGGATCAAAAAACGTGCCCGTTTTAAGCGCAATATTTTGTCACGAAAAGATGCTCGACTATGCATATAATTGGCAGCTTTGGAAAGAAAACACTCTGACGTTTTCAAAACTGCAAAGATATTATCTGTGAGTGCCCCAGAACTGATGCTACAGGCGAAACCAAGATAAAACCTCAAACAGGAAATGAGCTGAATTTTTGAAGCTCTGTTTTACTATCGTCTCCTTATATGGCTGTGAATGTGCCGTGAACGAGCTTATGCTCTCTGCCGTTCGTCCAAGATGTCTGCAGCATTGTGATGTATTTGTAGGCATATCATTGGAAGATTGGCCATAAGAGACTACATTTGCCAGGTGTCCGCCCGGTGTCCTTTGTCTAAATTGGTGCGCAATTCTCAGTGGCACTCATTTTACCATGCGATACAGAGAGAGAAGCACACTTCCAGGAACGATACATAATTGAAGAGATATGTAGAAAAACACCTTGAGGATTGATTCTAAACAACGTTTGCCATGTTTCAGTCGATTTTATGGAGTTATTTTGGAAAAAGTTCTGCGTTTTTATAACTGAATTTTCGTTTTTTTTTGGTAGCCAAACATGACGCAGAAAACGGACCGATTTCTCTTGCACAAATAATCTTTCAGGAAAACTGAACATTTGCTATCTAACTGAGAGTCTCCTCATTGAAAACATCCGAAGTTCTTCAAAGGTAAATGATTTATTGAATGTTTTTGCTGGTTTTTGTGAAAATGTTGCCTTGTGATGCTAACGCTAAATGCTAACGCTAAATGCTAACGCTAAATGCTAACGCTAAATGCTAAATGCTAGTTTTGCTATGGTAGAGAAGCATATTTTTGAAAATCTGAGATGACAGTGTTGTTAACAAAAGGCTAAGCATGAGAGCTAGCATATTGATTTAATTTCATTTGCGATTTTCATGAATAGTTAACGTTGCGTTATGGTAATGGACTTGAGGCTGTAGTCATGATCCCGGATCCGGGTTGGCTCGACGCAAGAAGTTAACAGCAATTGGAGGCCACGGAAGGAGAGTTATAATGGCATTGAAGCTCACTTAGAGGGTTGTTAACACAGTATCCAAAGAAGGACCAGAAGTATTCAGAATGGTGTCGTCTGCGTTGAGGTGGATCAGAGACTCACCAGCAGCAAGAGCGACATCATTGATGTACACAGAGAAGAGAGTCGGTCCAAGAATTGAACCCTGTGGCACCCCCATAGAAACTGCCAGAGGCCCGGACAACAGACCCTCCGATTTGACACACTGAACTCGATCAGAGAAGTAGTTGGTGAACCAGGCGAGGCAATCATTTGAGAAACCAAGGCTATCGAGTCTGCCGATGAGGATGTGGTGATTGACAGAGTCGAAAGCCTTGGCCAGGTCAATGAATACGGCTGCACAGTATTGTTTCTTATCGATGGAGGCTAAGATATCGTTTAGGACCTTGAGCGTGGCTGAGGTGCACCCATGACCAGCTCTGAAACCAGATTGCATAGCGGAGAAGGTATGGTGGGATTTGAAATGGTCGGTAATCTGTTTGTTGACTTGGCTTTCGAAGACCTTAGAAAGGCAGGGTAGGATAGATATAGGTCTGTAGCAGTTTGGGTCAAGAGTGTCCCCCCCTTTGAAGAGGGGGATGACTGGGGCTGATTTCCAATCTTTGGGAATCGCAGACGACATGAAAGAGAGGTTGAACAGGCTAGTAATAGGGGTGGCAACAATTTTGTCAGATAATTTTTAGAAAGAAAGGGTCCAGATTGTCTAGCCCGGCTGATTTGTAGGGGTCCAGATTTTGCAGCTCTTTCAGAACATCAGCTGAATGGATTTGGGAGAAGGAGAAATGGGGAAGGCTTGGGCGAGTTGCTGTGGGGGGTGCAGTGCTGTTGACCAGGGTAGGGGTAGCCAGGTGGAAAGCATGGCCAGCCGTAGAAAAATGCTTATTGAAATTCTCAATTATAGTGGATTTATCGGTGGTGACAGTGTTTCCTATCTTCAGTGCAGTGGACAGCTGGGAGGAGGTGTTCTTATTCTCCATGGACTTTACAGTGTTCCAGAACTTTTTTGAGTTTGTGTTGCAGGAAGCAAATTTCTGCTTGAAAAAGCTAGCCTTGGCTTTTCAAACTGCCTGTGTATATTGGTTTCTAGCTTCCCTGAAAAGTTGCATATCACGGGGGCTGTTCGATGCTAATGCAGAACGCCATAGAATGTTTTTGTGTTGGTTAAGGGCAGTCAGGTCTGGAGAGAACCAAGGGCTATATCTGTTCCTGGTTCTAAATTTCTTGAATGGGGCATGCTTATTTAAGATGGTGAGGAAGGCATTTTAAAAATTATAACCAGGCATCCTCTACTGACAGGATGAGATCAATATCCTTCCAGGACACCCTGGCCAGGTCGATTTGAAAGGCCTGCTCGCTGAAGTGTTTCAGGGAGCGTTTGACAGTGATGAGTGCAGGTCGTTTGACCACTGACCCATTACATTTACATTTACATTTAAGTCATTTAGCAGACGCTCTTATCCAGAGCGACTTACATTACGGATGCAGGCAATGAGGCAGTGATCTCTGAGATCTTGGTTGAAAACAGCAGAGGTGTATTTAAAGGGCAGGATGGTCAGGATGATATCTATGAGGGTGCCCGTGTTTACGGATTTAGGGTTGTACCTGGTAGGTTCCTTGATAATTTGTGTGAGATTGGGGGCATCTAGTTTAGATTGTAGGACATCCAGGGTGTTAAGCATATCCCAGTTTAGGTCACCTAACAGTACAAACTCTGAAGATAAATGAGGTACAATTAATTCACATATGGTGTGGTTGGGGATGGAAATTTCTATATTTTTGGTGGCCTTCCTAAACCAGGATTCAGACATGGCTAGGACATCCGGGTTATGCTAAAGCAGTGAATAAAACAAACTTAGAGAGGAAGCTTCGGACGTTATCATGCATGAAACCAAGGCTTTTACGGTTACAGAAGTCAAGTGATAGTGCCTGGGGAATAGGAGTGGAACTAGGGGCTACAGGGCCTGAGTTAACCTCTACATCACCAGAGGAACAGAGGAGGAGTAGGATAAGGCTAAAGGCTATATGGCTAAAGGCTATAGGAACTGGTCATCTAGTGCGTTGGGGACAGAGAATAAAAGGAGCAGATTTCTGGGCGTGGTAGAATAGATTCAAGGCATAATGTACAGATAAGGGTATGGTAGGATGTGAGTACAGTGGAGGTAAACCTAGGTGTTGAATGACGATGAGAGAGGTTTTGTCTCTGGAGGGACAAGTTAAGCCAGGTGAGGTCTCCGCATGTGTCGGGTGGGACGAAAGAGCTATCTAAGGCATTTTGAGTGGGACTGAAGGCTCTACAGTGAAATAAAACAGAAAAAAATATAAGTTCATTAAAGTTATCTGCACCTCAGATTGCAGCCCAAATAAATGCTTCACAGAGTTTAACTAGCAGACATCTCAACATAAACTGTTCAAAGGAGACATGAATCAGGCCTTCATGGTCGAATTTCTTTAAAGAAACCACTTCTAAAGGACAACAATAAGAGCAAGAGACTTGATTGGGCCAAGAAACACGAGCAATGGACATTAGACCGATGGACATCTGTCCTTTGGTCTGATGAGTCCAAATTTGAGATTTTTGGTGGATTGATTGATCTCCGCATGTGTGGTTTCCACTGTGAAGCATGGAGGAGGTGTGATGATGTGGGGGTACTTTTCTGGTGACACGGTCTGTGATTTTATTTAGAATTCAAGGCACACTTAACCAGCATGGCTACCACAGCATTCTGCAGCGATACGCCATCCCATCTGGTATGCACTTAGTGAGACTATCATTAGTTTTTCAACAGAACAATGACCCAACACACCTCCAGGCTGTGTAAGGGCTATTTGACCAAGAAGGAGAGTGATGGTGCTGCATCAGATTACCTGGCCTCCACAATCACCCAACTTCAACCCAATTGAAATGGTTTGGGATGAGTTGGACCGCAGAGTGAAGGAAAAGCAGCCAACAAGTGCTCAGCATATGTGGGAACTCCTTCAAGACTGTTGGAAAAGCATTCCAGGTGAAGCTGGTTGAGAGGATGCCAAGAGTGTGCAAAGCTGTCATCAACATTTTTGGTTACTACATGATTCCATGTGTTATTTCATAGTTTTGATGTCTTCACTATTATTCTACAATGTACAAAATAGTACTAATAAAGAAAAACTGTTGCATGAGTAGCTGTGTCCAAACGTTTGACTGGTACTGTATATGTTCCAGATAATATGCAGCCCTGTAAAATGGGCTTACGTGTCTTACTTCATTATAATGTTTTCTGCAAAAGGTATCATCACAGTATAATCACCATCATCCATTTTACATAAGGTGTTTGTGTGTCTTCCAATCAATGATAAATGTTGTATTCAACCCTATTTTACAAAAGGTGTTTGTTTATGTACATCATGTGTTGTTTTCAAAACCATTAGGAATCTATGGAAAATTTTAGTGTGGCACTTCTCTCTCTACTGCTTCTGAACATGTTTCATCCCTTAGGTCTTCATCAGTCAAAGCACATAGGAGCATAGATTGCAGTGTTCAGAGTCTCCAGCACCTCCCTAAAACGCTGAATTTGTGTATGTACAATCACTGTTTTCCTATACATTTTTCCTTCTACCAAAGCTGACCTGTAGTTTCTTGCTGGACTGTCCCAGTGAGCGGTCCACAGCCCTGCAGCTGCTCTCCAGCTGCACTCTGTGTTGGACCTGCTGCTCCAGCTCCGCCCTGACCTTCCCCAGCTGGGCCCAGGCCTCCTCCTCGTCCACCTGCCTGCTCTGCTCAGTCTCCTGCTCCAGGCCAGCCTCCATGCCCTGGATACGGGTCAGGTACTCCCCCAGCCGGGCTTCACACTCCCGCACCCGTCCAATCAGCTCCTGGAGCTGCTCCCTCAGCTGCCGCTCGCTCTCCTGCTCGATCTGCAGCTCGTTCTGCCAGAACTCCTCCTCGGACATCTCCACCTCGTTCCTTCGCAGCTGCTGCTCCAGACGCACCAGCTCCTCCTCCAGCACGCCAATGCCCTCCTGACCCTCGATGCACATGCCAACATCACCGCTCTCACAGCGGTGTAGCTCTGCCTCGGAGCCCTGCAGCCGGCTCTCCAGTAGCTGGAGCTTGTCCTTCTGCAGCTGGACCAGGCGCACCAGCTCCCGGGCTGGACTGAGGGGCACAGACACCACCCCCCTGCCCTGGTTCAGTGCTCTCTGCTGCTGCTTGGCCTCGGCATCTCTGCCCTTCCCAAAAATATCCCTCAAGCCCTTGGCCGTGAAGGTGAGGGACTTACGCTTGGGCTCCCGACGCTTGAGCGAGCGGTCATTGGCCGATGGGCGCAGCTTGGCCAGAGGAGGCAGGCTCTGGCGGTACAGGCCACGCTCGGGCACACGGGATGCACCGTCGGAGTTGGGACATTCGCTGAGGGAGGGGCCGGTGCGCTGGAGAACCAGCTGCACGTCGCTGGCATACTGGCCCCACATGTTGAGGGACACCACAGGGTTTTCATGCGGGGCCAAGTGACGTTCCGTCTCCCGCCATCTCTCGATCAACGTGTACCTGCCAGTACGCCCTGCAAAAAGAGAGATAATGATTTGATCAGATTAATTAATTGGAGCTTTACTAAGTAATTGGGCTTAGATGACCAATGTACAGTAGTCACACGGCAACTTTGTTTGCTATTTCTTGCCACATACCAGCCGGTGACCAGTTACATACAGACCAGTAGCTAGACTACACTCTGCAGTAGCAGCAGATTACAGAGATCATCTACCATTGACTTTGTCATTGTTATCCCCTCCTGCATTCAGAAACACAGCCACAACCCTAATCTGAACTCTTTACCTCCACTAAGAACAGGGAAACTCTATGGAAGAACCATTCACAATTACCCCAGACAGTTTATTGGGTGGGCACTGTGCAGAGTTTTCAGAGTAATGGGTTGTTTTTTCTAGGAAGAACCCAACAGGGATTTCTCTATTCAAATATAGGAGCAGTTGTTCAGTTCCCATTCATGCTAGGGTTGGAGTAAGGTTCAATAAAATTGTGTGTGTGTGTGTGTGTGTGTGTGTGTGTGTGTATATGTGTGTGTGTGTATATGTGTGTGTGTATGTATATGTGTGTGTGTATGTATATGTGTGTGTGTATATGTGTGTGTGTGTATGTGTGTGTGTGTGTGTGTGTGTGTGTGTGTGTGTGTGTGTGTGTGTGTGTGTGTGTGTGTGTGTGTGTGTGTGTGTGTTCTGTGGCAGTTAAGAGTACAAGCCACAGTCTTCCCCCTCTCAACAGCAGAACCCCTATGAAAGGAACACAGTTGTCACTACAGTTGAATCTGGCTGAAGGCCTTTCACATCAAAGTACCCTGGGCCAGACAAAAGACTGAACACATACAAAAGAGGCCCTGGACCATAACTCCTGTACTGTTGATGAAGACACAGCATTTAGCTGTTAGTCCTACAATCATGTATCTGTGCATGGATCACAATGGAATAGCATGTACAAATCCAATGGATTCATTTAACCCTTACATGCTACCTCTAGGACCTCCAAGTATTTTCTCTATAATAAAAATGACCTATGTAAACCATGACATCTCCACAGAATTTTGGTTCTAAGCAGTGCAAAGTGCAAGTGCAAAACTGTGCCAGTATGAACTGAAAACAGTATGAAATGATAGCAGTATGAAATGACAGCAGTATGAAATGAAAACAAATGAAAACTCATCCAGAACGCCGCAGCCCGTCTGGTGTTCAACCTTCCCAAGTTCTCTCACGTCACCCCGCTCCTCCGCTCTCTCCACTGGCTTCCAGTTGAAGCTCGCATCCGCTACAAGACCATGGTGCTTGCCTACGGAGCTGTGAGGGGAACGGCACCTCAGTACCTCCAGGCTCTGATCAGGCCCTACACCCAAACAAGGGCACTGCGTTCATCCACCTCTGGCCTGCTCGCCTCCCTACCACTGAGGAAGTACAGTTCCCGCGCAGCCCAGTCAAAACTGTTCGCTGCTCTGGCCCCCCAATGGTGGAACAAACTCCCTCACGACGCCAGGACAGCGGAGTCAATCACCACCTTCCGGAGACACCTGAAACCCCACCTCTTTCAGGAATACCTAGGATAGGATAAAGTAATCCTTCTCACCCCCCCTTAAAAGATTTAGATGCACTATTGTAAAGTGGCTGTTCCACTGGATGTCTTAAGGTGAACGCACCAATTTGTAAGTCGCTCTGGATAAGAGCGTCTGCTAAATGACTTAAATGTAATGTAAATGTAAAACAGTATGAGCAGGGTATTGTCGGGCTGAGCCATACTCACACAGTTCAGTACAGGTCTGTACAGTACTCTGTATCTCCATAATGCAAAAAATTGAAAAGTGGCTCCATGCTCCATGCCATAAAAGTGGCTCCCCGCTGGTTCTACAGCTATTTGGGGTAATAGCTTCATATACATAAATGCGGTTTCATTATGGGAATACAATCCAGTCATCATGTAGTTCTCTCTTCTCCTCTGCGAGCATCTCAATGACATCTATGAATCCTCCCAACACAGCTCATCTTGATTCTCACAATCTCTGTTCACTCCCAGTCAACGCTCATCTTGATTATCACAATCTCTGTTCACTCCCAGTCAACGCTCATCTTGATTCTCACAATCTCTGTTCACTCCCAGTCAACGCTCATCTTGATTCTCACAATCTCTGTTCACTCCCAGGTTAACGCTCATCTTGATTCTCTGTTTACTCCCAGGTTAATGCTCATCTTGATTCTCTGTTCACTCCCAGGTTAACGCTCATCTTGATTCTCTGTTCACTTCCAGTCAACTCTCATCTTGATTCTCTGTTCACTCCCAGGTTAACGCTCATCTTGATTCTCTGTTTACTCCCAGGTTAACGCTCATCTTGATTCTCTGTTCACTCCCAGTCAACTCTCATCTTGATTCTCTGTTTACTCCCAGGTTAACGCTCATCTTGATTCTCTGTTCACTCCCAGTCAACTCTCATCTTGATTCTCTGTTTACTCCCAGGTTAACGCTCATCTTGATTCTCTGTTTACTCCCAGGTTAACGCTCATCTTGATTCTCTGTTCACTCCCAGTCAACTCTCATCTTGATTCTCTGTTTACTCCCAGGTTAACGCTCATCTTGATTCTCTGTTCACTCCCAGTCAACTCTCATCTTGATTCTCTGTTTACTCCCAGGTTAACGCTCATCTTGATTCTCTGTTTACTCCCAGGTTAACGCTCATCTTGATTCTCTGTTCACTCCCAGTCAACTCTCATCTTGATTCTCTGTTCACTCCCAGGTTAACGCTCATCTTGATTCTCTGTTCACTCCCAGTCAACTCTCATCTTGATTCTCTGTTCACTCCCAGTCAACTCTCATCTTGATTCTCTGTTCACTCCCAGGTTAACGCTCATCTTGATTCTCTGTTTACTCCCAGGTTAACGCTCATCTTGATTCTCTGTTCACTCCCAGTCAACTCTCATCTTGATTCTCTGTTTACTCCCAGGTTAACGCTCATCTTGATTCTCTGTTTACTCCCAGGTTAAAGCTCATCTTGATTCTCTGTTCACTCCCAGTCAACTCTCATCTTGATTCTCTGTTTACTCCCAGGTTAACGCCATCTTGATTCTCTGTTTACTCCCATGCTCATCTTGATTCTCTGTTCACTCCCAGTCAACTCTCATCTTGATTCTCTGTTCACTCCCAGGTTAATGCTCATCTTGATTCTCTGTTCACTCCCAGTCAACTCTCATCTTGATTCTCTGTTCACTCCCAGTCAACTCTCATCTTGATTCTCTGTTCACTCCCAGTCAACTCTCATCTTGATTCTATGTTCACTCCCAGTCAACTCTCATCTTGATTCTCTGTTCACTCCCAGTCAACTCTCATCTTGATTCTCTGTTTACTCCCAGTTAACGCTCATCTTGATTCTCTGTTTACTCCCAGTCAACTCTCATCTTGATTCTCTGTTTACTCCCAGTCAACTCTCATCTTGATTCTCTGTTTACTCCCAGTCAACTCTCATCTTGATTCTCTGTTCACTCCCAGTCAACTCTCATCTTGATTCTCTGTTTACTCCCAGTCAACTCTCATCTTGATTCTCTGTTTACTCCCAGTCAACTCTCATCTTGATTCTCTGTTTACTCCCAGTCAACTCTCATCTTGATTCTCTGTTTACTCCCAGTCAACTCTCATCTTGATTCTCTGTTTACTCCCAGTCAACTCTCATCTTGATTCTCTGTTTACTCCCAGTCAACTCTCATCTTGATTCTCTGTTCACTCCCAGTCAACTCTCATCTTGATTCTCTGTTCAATCCCAGTCAACTCTCATCTTGATTCTCTGTTCACTCCCAGTCAACTCTCATCTTGATTCTCTGTTCACTCCCAGTCAACTCTCATCTTGATTCTCTGTTTACTCCCAGGTTAACGCTCATCTTGATTCTCTGTTTACTCCCAGTCAACTCTCATCTTGATTATCTGTTTACTCCCAGGTTAACGCTCATCTTGATTCTCTGTTCACTCCCAGTCAACTCTCATCTTGATTCTCTGTTTACTCCCAGTCAACTCTCATCTTGATTCTCTGTTTACTCCCAGGTTAACGCTCATCTTGATTCTCTGTTTACTCCCAGGTTAACGCTCATCTTGATTCTCTGTTCACTCCCAGTCAACTCTCATCTTGATTCTCTGTTCACTCCCAGTCAACTCTAATCTTGGTGCACTCCATCGTCTTTAGCATCTCTCAGAAACGGACTGTCAAATATGCTGCATGCACTGTGGATGCATGTCCTGCAAAAGGATCCATTCTCACACATGGTAAAGCTTAAAGGTGTACAGTAGTTCTCTTATTCTTATTTCTCTTAATCTTATTTTCAATTTATCCCTTGAACTATCACTTTAATTAAAAAAATATTTTTTGGGGGGGGGGTTTGGACAATATTGCAGGATGGATTGACTCACCAATGGCCTGGGCCAGGGCAATGACCACCTCCTGGCATGTGGTGTGCTCTGTGACGCCACATACGATCCGCTGCACTCCATCCACCCACACTTTCAGCTCCATGGCTCTCATCGAAGGGGCGTCGTCATTCCTCCTCTACACAAGGGGGCGCTACACAGAATCTCTCCAGCATTCTATAGAAAAGAGAGACTGTCGAATGCTGGGTTTACTATATAGCGCGGTGAGTTTACTGTGTTCCAAAATGCACACACACAAACACTGAAATACAGAGACTCACAAACAATGCTAAATTATCCATCTTGCTCAGTAAGCTTAAAAATGTACACATCAGAGGTTCCGGGAAATTGCAACTTTCTTGGTGACTACAAGTGAGATGAGACAGCAAAGAAGATGCCAGTTCATTGATGTAAATTAAACCACTCAATATCTCCCCGTATCTCTATGAAAACGGGGGGCAGGACTAAGTTTGAGAAACCTTGCTCTCGTGTCTTACTGCTTTGTCATATTCCTCTCCCATTACTGCTACAGTCAATATTGGCAGCCGTAGAGTCCCATAGAATCAGAGCATTGCATTTCCAAACTGATGCGGGTTACATGGATAGAAAAAGGCTTATAAATCAAAAAATTAGGAATCTGTTGCTGCACTACATGCACTTTAAAGCTACTTTAGGAGTCCCTCTGTAGCTACTACCGAGGACGAAGGAGAAACTTCAGCAAAAGTTCAGTTACTGTTTCTGGTTTCGAGGTACAGATTTAATCATTGGAATAATCGGTTTAATGCAGTGTCTTACAGTCTGTCTCGAAGGCCCTATCTGACGATGGTGGTTCTATTTGGTAATGCCTACGGGAAAGCTTTCGCTGGTCGCTTGCATGAGGAACCCTTTAAACTGCCGACACAAGCAGCTTAGCTGAAAGGCAATCATTACAGACCTGGCAATGCATCAGGCAGATGCAACAGTGCAGATCTGAACCACCAGCCTTCCGGGCCAGGGAAAACACAGATGCCCAGAGTTTAAGCATCATTTTTTATCCCTCTCTTGGAACGGCCATCCATTTTCCCGTTTCGTCCCATTATCCACTTTCTGATCCTTAACTCCCTAATGACACGTGAGGCGGGAACAGCTCCCTTGCCTCTTTAAGCATCTTCATCAAACCTGCTGCCAGCTTCACAACACTTCCCTGTCACGTTCCCTCTGGTTCGACACCATCCTGCCGCGGGTATCTCTCCGAGACGCCTCTGGTTACTGAGGCCTTCCCTAACTGAGCTATCTGTTTAGGGGCACCACGCTACATATACAGGCCTTTGGAATCCCGAAGGCAGTGTTGTGTTGCACTGGGAACTGGCAGAGTGATTTGTAACTGTAGACAGTTACTGCAGAATCTCCAGGCCAGAGCCGCCTGTTAACTGGCTGTAAATAGGGCCATTCCCATGCTGCACACAGCTCAGGGGTAGGAGAGAGAGGTGCAGGCTGCCAGGTGTTAAGTGTTCACATGGAAATTGTATTTTGGGTGGCAGAGGAGGAGGCAAGGATATGGGATTGATTATATGATACAATGTAGAAGTATGGTGTTTTTCCAATCTAATAAATTCCATCCCTCAAGCATTTTATAAGATCATAAAAATACCCTTTGTGGAATACTGAGAAATATGGATTGGGGTATAGAATCTTCATCACGGGACCTCTGAAGGCAGGGGCTGGGTGTCAGACTGAGGAGCTCCCTGTGAGATTCTCTCTCCATCCTCTATTCAACATCTGTCACGTGTTAAGTTGAACTGAAACCACCCTTCTTCGACTGAGAGCCTCGAGGGGAAAAATAAGTTTGACTACTAAGGATGAAGGATGTCATTACTTCACAAGGGCGAAATTGTGGTGTACATATTGGGCAGGAAGTAGATGGGGCATCCTCCGGGGCATCCTCCCAAAAACGCAAAACAAAGAGCAAATGTATCCAACAAATGTGTACAGTCACAAGCTTGATGTAGTCATTGTGTGCTATGAATATGGGAACAAATACTTAACTTGCTACGACTTTAATACACATAAGTGAATTTGTCGCAATAGTTTTGCTCCCCTAAAATGGGATAATGTACAAAAAGTGCTGTAATTTCTAAACGGTTCACCCGATATGGATTAAAATACTCTAAAATGAAAGCTGACAGTCTGCACATATGGAATTCCATAAGTGTTATTTCATAGTTTTGATGTCTTCACTATTATTCTACAATGTAGAAAATAGTACAAATAAACCCTTGAATGAGTATGTGTCCAAACTTTTGACTGATGCTGTGTATATATATATATATTTTTTAATGCTCTGATTCTATGGGATTGACTGGCTGCCAATATTGACTGTAGCAGTAATGGGAGAGGAATATGACAAAGAAATTAGATACAGAGTTTCTGAAACTCGGTCCTGTGGCCCCCTCTGGGTGCAAATGTTTCTCTCCTTTGGCAATTTTGCCTATGTTACCTCATCCTGTAAGGCTCACACTCACATCTGACATGATCAGCACCCGTACACAGGCACTACAAAATGTATGAATTAGCACTTAGATCAAAGTTATTTCTTCAATGTCAAAGTATTTGTTTGGGGTGAATATCAACAGTCATGGTTCTTTGGTGGATCATGTATAAATGTCATCCGACTCAGAAAACTCTCTTCAAATTGGCTTTGTAGAAAACATCTGTCTTTCATCAGAATATTGATGTAACTTTGGATGCCTAATGCCTTAATAGATGTTATTGAACAATGTGAAATACATAATCAATTATCATCAATGTGGAAAATACGCTGTAACGATGACACAACATCGCTAATCAAATACAGTACTGCTGTTACTGTCTTAATGCCAATTGACACTCAATCATAGTTCTGACCCGAGTTGAACTAACAAAGACCACATACACACAATATTGTGTGTTCCTAATTACCAAGAGGACATGGTATAGACACATCTATGAGAATATTTGTGCTGTAGTGCTGCACCTCCATCGTAACTTTCACTTAGTACTGGGTATTAGGCAACCAGATGCAAGCACAGTCTCAGAATTGGCAGTGGAGAAACTTAAGCCCTTGAGCGTCATTTAGCCTACTTGCAGTGTTTGAATGCTACACAGACAAATTAGTATAGCTGCATGAATAAAACATTTGATAGTGTGTTTACCTTAATACCTAAATTCTGGTGGTACCAAATTCCCTTTCAGTCAGGAGTGGGAAATCTGGACTTTTCTTCAGTACAGACCTACCTTGACTATAACTAAATCATGGCACCAGTCTAAAGGGCAAGAGATTGTGAAGCACGATGACCTAAATATGGCAGGTCTCCTTGGTCTTTTGTGGTTCCCTGCTCAGGATCAGAGCACATGGCTGAAGCCTGCTTTCCCTGACAGCTGAGGGGCTACAGTATCTACAGTTTACCTAGGAAGGGTGGCCGTCTGGTCTGGCCTGGCCTCCACTGAAAACCTGGAGCTAAACTTAGGGTTCCCTTTAGCCTGGCCCTCCATTCAACCTACATTCTCTCCATGCCTTGAAGATGGGGGGGAGGGGAAGGACTCTACTGCACAGTAAGATCACAGAAGAGTGAAAGGTCGGCAGTTTTGCACAGCTTCGCAGGAGAGAAAATGTGAGAATAGAAGTGGCTGTGGTTGAGCCACAATAAATTGTTCTTTGATATCATGATGGTGCCTGTTATTAAGTTGAGTTATTTCTTTAGTAAATAGGATATCCAAATACTATACTAATCAATTAAAAGTACAGTTGATAAAATAAACAGATATTATTCCAGATTTTCCACTGTTAAAACCAAAGATGAACCTGAGTGATAGACCAATGCACAACAGAGAGAACTTTAAAGGGTCCAGGGATGTGTTCACAGACGAGGGGGGTTGTTCTAACAAGTGGTACACAAACAAAGAAGCATGCTGACGAGGGGACCGCCCACATTGGCAGCGCTGGCATGACTGGATGCAAACAATATCTTGCCATGGCAACTAGTCCCTGGATTTGTAAGGCCCCAACAACGCTGACCGGATTGGTTGGCTCAGCCCTGGGAAAGAATAAACATTCACTGGCAATTAGGAAATAATCCATGTTTTTCTGTCACTTCACATTTTTTCTACAATATGGTAAGAGTGGAGTAGACTAGACTGTGGATAAGCATAAACTCTCTTTATCAAAGCTCGGGGTAAGAGAGTTCCTCTGTGCAGGTTTTGTTTTAACAATACAGGAGAGGAAAAGTGGTGCAGCGGATGACATTGAACATAATGACATCATTCAGCATTTTTACTCCATGTCAGCAATTGATGACCGTCACAGTTACACACACACACACACACACACACACACACACACACACACACACACACACACACACACACACACACACTTGAAGAATCATAGACAAAAACACAGCCCCAGCAACGGACAATAAAAACAGTAGCCACATTTTCTGGGCTGGCTTGGTGGGGTCTTGGTGTGAGTCTTATCCCCCAGTGGATATTTTTTGTAAGGGGCCGAACAGAGCCCTCTTAAAGCTAGAATCCGCAGTTGAAACAATTAAGTGCCACACCGCCTCGGTTTTGGTAAAAAGCTGAGGGATGGGCCTGGACAAATGTAACCACTCTCAAATTCATAGGGTTATGGATGCAAGGACTGACCACCCATGATATAAACATTATAGTTTTAACCGTGTTGAGGCTATACAGTGTTTGTTGACATTTACATTGGAGCAAAAAAGTGTATATCTTTGGTTATGATGGGGTAGGACAATTGAACTAAGCTCATGAGGCACTTCTAAGTTAGATTCTTCGGGGATCAATGGGTGCCTTCAGAAAGTATTCATTCCCCTTGACTTATTCCACATTTTGTTCTTACAGCTTGAATTGAAAATGGTTTAAATAGATTTTTTCTCTCACCCATCTAAACACAGTATCCTATAATGACAAAGTAAAAACGTGTTTTCAGAAATGTTTGCAAATGTATTGAATATGAAATAAAGAAATATAAAATTTACACAAGTATCAATACGTGTTAGAATCACCGTTAGAAGTGATTACAGCAGTGAATCTTTCTGAGTAAGTCTATAAGAGCATTGCACACCTGGATTGTACAACATTTGCAATTTTTCATCCTGAAAAACTCCCTTGTCCTTAACGATTACAAGCAACCCATAACATGATGCAGCCATCACTATGCTTGAAAATATGGAGAGTGGTACTCAGTAATGTGTTGTATTGGATTTACCCCAAACATAACACTTTGTATTCAGAACATAAAGTTAATTCCAGTGTTAATTTACTGACTTTTTTCCAAACAGGATGCATGTTTTGGAATATTTCCTTCTTTTCAATGTCAATTAAGTTAGTATTGTGGACAGTGGCATGTATTCATGGATGCCAAGGGAAGCCACGATTCCCCCCAAAAATGAACCTATTAAAAAAAACTAAAATAATATATATTTTCTCTCTCTGTGTTTCATACTTTTTCTACAATTCACAAGAGGCTGAATGTATCTCACCGGAGAAAGGATCCGAGCGAGTGAAACAGCGCCCCTCTGCCTGTGTATGTGTAAGCCATCTGTCTGATGCAGTCTGGTCAAAAATAGTATGACATTGTTGCCGCCCATAGCATTGAATGCAAGCCTCCCTTGATAGAAAAAAAGTATAAAATAATAGTCAATCAGTGTTGAGCTAAAAGTGTGAAGGGAAGCCAGTTTGGATTTGACTTCACGCCTACACTATTGGAAAAAAAGGTGCTATCTAGAAGCATTCTTTGGCTGTCCCCATAGGAGAACCGTTTGAAGAGCCCCTTTTTTACATGTATTTTTTATTTCACCTTTATTTAACCAGGTAGGCAAGTTGAGAACAAGTTCTCATTTACAATTGCGACCTGCCCAAGATAAAGCAAAGCAGTTCGACACATACAACAACACATGGAGTAAAACAAACATACAGTCAATAATACAGTAGAAAAATAAGTCTGCATACAATGTGAGCAAATGAGGTGAGATAAGGGAGGTAAAGGCAAAATAAATAAAAATGTAAAAGGCCATGGTGGCAAAGTAAATACAATATAGCAAGTAAAACACTGGAATGGTAGATTTGCAGTGGAAGAATGTGCAAAGTAGAGATAGAAATAATGGGGTGCAAAGGAGCAAAATAAATAAATAAATACAGTAGGGGGAGAGGTAGTTGTTTGGGCTAAATTATAGATGGGCTATGTTCAGGTGCAGTAATCTGTGAGCTGCTCTGACAGCTGGTACTTAAAGCTAGTGAGGGAGATAAGTGTTTCCAGTTTCAGAGATTTTTGTAGTTCATTCCAGTCATTGGCAGCAGAGAACTGGAAGGAGAGGCGGCCAAAGGAAGAATTGGTTTTGGGGGTGACCAGAGAGATATACCTGCTGGAGCACGTGCTATAGGTTTGGGTTTTGGGTCCAGGTATAACCATTTTTGTTCCAGGTAGAACCTTTTTGGGTTCCACATAGAACCTTTTCCACAGAGGGTGGAAAAGGGGTCAATGTGGAGGAGTGTATCACATCGCATCGAGAGAAATTCGTCATTGACAGAAACAACTTGAATTGTTGCATCTTGTGTTATTTTCCTAAATTAGCCATGGATGGAGGTAGGAATTTGGACTTGTGGTTTTACTTAATTCTCCATAATGGCCAATGATTATAATGCCGATTCTGATTCAACCATAAATGTATACATTGTGCCCCTGGACTGAGAGGATGGAAGTTCAATATGTAGCTAGATGAAGAAGGCTAATGTTAACTAGCTAACGTTGCCCATGAAAGGAAGTTAGGCTGGCGAGCAATCATTTTAGCAAGGTAACCTAGGACAACAAAAAATAAAAGCATGTACTGTATGACAGAGCCATAGACAGGATGACATTAGTGTTTCTCTACAAGTAGGGTGAGTCAACATGCTTTTTCTACTTGCACGATCGCACACACACAACAAAAATCTGAACCATGGACAACCACATCAGATTTATCTTATGTTGATTGGACTAAATAGTTTTGAGTATCTTTGAGTTGTCACTGTATTAGACTAAGCATACAGTAGGTGATTTGATGATGTTGAAATGTTGAAGTTGATGGTTCTGGAATAGTGGAGGCAGCTCCTGTTTTCTTTGCTACTTTCGGTAACTCTCCGTGGTTCCAAATCAATAGTTGTTAAGTAGTCTGAACATTTCGGAAACAACTTGCTTGACGATGCTGTAGTTCATGTAACTGTTGGTTACATTCAATATGTTTTCTGGACTTCACCTGACAGATGATGCTCCCCGGTTTTGTGATGAAACAAAAGTGTGGTTAAATTTATTCTGCCACTGTGTCTTCTTGTTGTCTGGGCCTTAGGCCTATATATCAATATATCAAGGTCACAATGCACATGAACGAACAGGTCATAAAGCAAACAAAGAAATTATCACAACACATAGGTTGCAATATGGCATTTTTTTCTGGCTTGGCTTCCCCAGTGATTTTCCCCACACACCGCTACGGACTGTGGAGTAACTACAATGTTGTTGATCCATCCTCCGTTTTCTCTGATCACACTCATCAAATCAGATCAAATCAAATGTGATTTGTCACATACACATGGTTAGCAGATGTTAATGCGAGTGTAGCAAAATGCTTGTGCTTCTAGTTCCGACAATGCAGTAATACCTAACAAGTAATCTAGCTAACAATTCCAAAACTACTACCTTATAGACACAAGTGTAAGGGGATAAAGAATATGTACATAAGGATATATGAATGAGTGATGGTACAGAGCGGCATAGGCAAGATACAGTAGATGGTATTGAGTGCAGTATATACATATGAGATGAGTATGTAAACAAAGTGGCATAGTTAAAGTGGCTAGTGATACATGTATTACATAAGGATGCAGTAGATGATATAGAGTACAGTATATACGTATACATATGAGATGAATAATGTAGGGTATGTAAACATTATATTAGGTAGCATTGTTTAAAGTGGCTAGTGATATATTTTACATCATTTCCCATCAATTCCCATTATTAAAGTGGCTGGAGTTGAGTCAGTGTGTTGGCAGCAGCCACTCAATGTTAGTGGTGGCTGTTTAACAGTCTGATGGCCTTGAGACAGAAGCTGTTTTTCAGTCTCTCGGTCCCAGCTTTGATGCACCTGTACTGACCTCGCCTTCTGGATGATAGCGGGGTGAACAGGCAGTGGCTCGGGTGGTTGTTGTCCTTGATGATCTTTATGGCCTTCCTGTGACATCGGGTGGTGTAGGTGTCCTGGAGGGCAGGTAGTTTGCCCCCGGTGATGCGTTGTGCAGACCTCACTACCCTCCGAGGAACCTTACGGTTGTGGGCGGAGCAGTTGCCGTACCAGGCGGTGATACAGCCCGACAGGATGCTCTCGATTGTGCATCTGTAGAAGTTTGTGAGTGCTTTTGGTGACAAGCCGAATTTCTTCAGCCTCCTGAGGTTGAAGAGGCGCTGCTGCGCCTTCTTCACGATGCTGTCTGTGTGGGTGGACCAATTCAGTTTGTCTGTGATGTGTACAACGAGGAACTTAAAACTTACTACCCTCTCCACTACTGTTCCATCAATGTGGATAAGGGGGTTTTCCCTCTGCTGTTTCTTGAAGTCCACAATCATCTCCTTAGTTTTGTTGACGTTGAGTGTGAGGTTATCTTCCTGACACCACACTCCGAGGGCCCTCACCTCCTCCCTGTAGGCCGTCTCGTCGTTGTTGGTAATCAAGCCTACCACTGTTGTGTCGTCCGCAAACTTGATGATTGAGTTGGAGGTGTGCGTGCCCACGCAGTCGTGGGTGAACAGGGAGTACAGGAGAGGGCTCAGAACGCACCCTTGTGGGGCCCGTGTTGAGGTTCAGCGGGGTGGAGATGTTGTTGCCTACCCTCACCACCTGGGGGCGGCCCGTCAGGAAGTCCAGTACCCAGTTGCACAGGGCGGGGTCGAGACCCAGGGTCTCGAGCTTGATGACGAGCTTGGAGGGCACTATGGTGTTAAATGCTGAGCTGTAGTCGATGAACAGCATTCTCACATAGGTATTCCTCTTGTCCAGATGGGTTAGGGCAGTGTGCAGTGTGGTTGAGATTGCATCGTCTGTGGACCTATTTGGGCGGTAAGCAAATTGGAGTGGGTCTAGGGTGTCAGGTAGGGTGGAGGTGATATGGTCCTTGACTAGTCTCTCAAAGCACTTCATGATGACGGAAGTGAGTGCTACGGGGCGGTAGTCGTTTAGCTCAGTTACCTTAGCTTTCTTGGGAACAGGAACAATGGTGGCCCCCTCTTGAAGCATGTGGGAACAACAGACTGGGATAGGGATTGATTGAATATGTCCGTAAACACACCAGCCAGCTGGTCTGCGCATGCTCTGAGGGCGCGGCTGGGGATGCTGTCTGGGCCTGCAGCCTTGCGAGGGTTGACACGTTTAAATGTTTTCCTCACGTCGGCTGCAGTGAAGGAGAGTCCGCATGTTTTAGTTGCGGGCCGTCTCAGTGGCACTGTATTGTCCTCAAAGCGGGCAAAAAAGTTATTTAGTCTGCCTGGGAGCAAGACATCCTGGTCCGTGACGGTGCTGGTTTTCTTTTTGTAATCCGTGATTGACTGTAGACCCTGCCACATACCTCTTGTGTCTGAGCCGTTGAATTGAGATTCTACTTTGTCTCTATACTGACGCTTAGCTTGTTTGATTGCCTTGCGGAGGGAATAGTTACACTGTTTGTATTCGGTCATGTTTCCAGTCGCCTTGCCCTGATTAAAAGCTGAACAAGGCAGTTAACCCACCGTTCCTAGGCCTTCATTGAAAATAAGAATGTGTTCTTAACTGACTTGCCTAGTTAAATAAAGGTATAAAAAAAAATACAAATACAAATTCGGTGCCCACAAATACCGATACCGATTTCCGATTGTTCGGCCATTCCGATTAATCGGTCGACCTCTAGTAGCAAGTAAGGATTCTAAATTTCATTTACCAGCTCTCATTGCAGATAGATTATCAGCCTAATTGTGCTGACATTTTTTTGCCTGTATTTTATACTAATTGTTGGTATGGTGACAATGCCTTCATGCTTCTGAAACCAAGCCAAGGAAACTCTGTCCTTTGAAACAGCTAATAGAAATGTCAAAGTGGGCGGCTAGTCTTTCAAGTGTGAAAAACTGGAAATTTCAAGATTTTACGTCAATTTTAACCTTGGAAAAAGTGACATTTCATTTTGAAGCAAAGATGGTTTGGAATTAAAACGTGTAAAATATCTGACTCAGGGGCCTCCCGGGTGGCGAGGTGCTCTAGGGCACTACATCGCAGCGCTAGCTGTACCACCAGAGACTCTGGGTTCGCGCCCAGGCTCTGTCGCAGCCGGCCGCGATCGGGAGGTCCGTGGGGTGACGCACAATTGGCCAAGTGTCGTCCGGGTTAGGGTGGGCTTGGCCGGTAGGGATATCCTTGTCTCATCGCGCACCAGCGACTCCTGTGGCGTGCCGGGAGCAGTGCACGCTAACCAAGGTCGCCAGGTGCACGGTGTTTTCTTCCGACACATTGGTGCGGCTGGCTTCCGGATTGGATGCGCGCTGTGTTAAGAAGCAGTGCGGCTTGGTTGGGTTGTGTTTCGGAGGACGCATGGCTTTCGACCTTCATTTCTCCCGAGCCCGTACGGGAGTTGTAGCGATGAGACAAGATAGTAATTACTACCACAAAATTGGGGAGAAAAAGGGGGTAAAATGTAATAATAAAATATAAAAATAAAAATATCTGACTCATTCCACCAGAGCGAGAGGAAGGCCTAAACAGACGATTGATGTTAGGGTGCTGTACTAGAAATAAAATTGCTGATTGCTGATTGGCAGTCGGCATTGTCAGTCATTTGTCAAATAACTCCATCCCCAACCGTTGCATTCTTCCCAAAACATGCCATATTCTACAGGTGAGATTTTCCCAGTTAAGCCCCTCAGCAGGAGGACCACAGGCTTGTCCCACTCTCTGCCTGTCTAAAATTACATTTCATTTCACTTAATCTGACGCCAGCTTTACTGAGTACAGACGGATCCCAGAGCAGCCAAAATCACTTCATTTCCTGGTGATATACTGTAGGTTGGAGTAATGAACCAGGCAGAGCTGAACTGCTACTGATCCAGTTCTGAGGCTGGGAGGCTAGCTGCAGATAGCAGACATGGCATCGCAAACAACATGGCATTGGCAGAGGAGTTCCTAGGATGGGCTCGCCTGGAATTATATCACAGAGATTTCCCAAAATGTCCCAAAAACTGGGTGTTTACAACACCTGTTAACCACGTGACTAACATTTCTTACTCACAATACCTGAAACTTGTGTCTAGACTTACCTTTCCAGCAGCATATTCAGCGAATTTAGTTTTTACTTATATAACAGGGAGCTTCAGCTTAGTCAGTCACCAAACAGACAGTTTTGGTCTCTCTGGTGCCCTTTAAGACCGATGGAGGAAGGGAGAAAGAAATTCAGCTCCTTTGGACCGAATCAGCTAGTCTGATCAGTAGTTCCAAATGCCTCACTGTCATCAGAGTTTAAAAGACGTTCAGTTTATAATGAAGGCAGGCAAGGACGTTAAGTGAGCCTTCACATATGGCCAACTAATGTTAAAGCTGATGCTTAGTTTTAAAATTCATAGTCAGCCAATGTGAAAAAAAAGGAAATAATATGCACTTTGCCACACAAAGAGCTGTCAGTTTTGTTAGAATCAGGGGAGGTTATTATTAGTAGTAGATTGGTAGCCTTACACTCAGTTAAGAGAAGTTAATTTAAAGTCACCCAGTGAGATTAATGAGGCAATAATTTACTGCACCGTTGTGGTGACTCACTGGGCACAGCGAGAATCTATTTCCTGATCTCATTTAGCTGGAAATGACTGAGCAAATGCTGCTCCAAGAACAATTCCATCACTTGGCTGTTCATCTATAGTTGGAAAAATATTAACTTTCAAATCAATTCTGTTATATAGGCTTCAAGAGTTTCCAAAAACAAAAGGACCTTCCCTAGTAGGCCTTTTCTTGAAAGACCAGGGGATGCTTGAATGGCATGTTTTGCTTGGCCAGATTAACTAGGGAGATTGGAAGATTTGCCTTTGTTTTGAAAGGGTTCAGTACATGCTTAGAACATTGTGCTTTGGAAGGGTTGAGTACAAAGAAGAGACACATGGTAGAGCTCCACATGACTGTCATACCCTGGGTAGGCCAGGGTGTTTCTAGGGTGGGCATTCTAGTTTCTTTATTTCTATGTTTTCTGTTTGTATGTTTTGGCCGGGTATGGTTCTCAATCAGGGACAGCGGTCTATCGGGGGGGGGGGGGGTACAGGAGTAATTGAAGGGAAAGACTGCAGCTTCTATTGAATCACAATTTCAGCAGACCAGGGGTAGTTCAACAGGATATGAAGTATCTTCAAGTTAAAACACAGAATGTGCCTTCAACTGATGCTGCTACTTATACAACAGTCTGGTGGTCTACTGTGGTCGGCAGACATGATCAAAACCATATCTTACACTACTGATGGCAAAACCAGCGTAAAAACAAAATAGATTTTTGAATCCACATGCTTGGTTCATAACGTTTTTTAAAAAAAATAAATGCACAGCATTTAGAACTTTTCCAGTTCTAAGGCCAACCTTAACGAATAGTGAACTAAGACACATGGCTAAATCTGCTCACTCTGTTGGGAGCAATAAGCTGTTAACCCTGTAAGAAGAGGAGCTTATGTTGACAACAGGGGATGGAGAAAGCCAAGTAGTAGTAAACAAGCCACAGCGTGAAATCTGTCATGTGTTTTCACAAGTTCATCTGGGTTCTCAATTGTCCTTTCAGTAACTGGTATAACAAGGAGCTCAATATTTAACGGAGTGTACGAAACATTAGGAACATCTGCTCTTTCCACTACATAGACTGACCAGGTGAATCCAGGTGAAAGCTATGATCCCTTATAGATGTCACTTGTTAAATGTATTTATATTTTATTTCACCTTTATTTAACCCGGTAGGCTGGTTGAGAACAAGTTCTCATTTACATCTGCGACCTGGCCAAGATAAAGCAAAGCAGTGCGACATAAACAACAACACAGAGTTACACATGAACAAACGTACAGTCAATAACACAATAGAAAAAAAGAAAGTCTATATACAGTGTGTGCAAATAGTGTGAGGTGGTAAGGCCATAGTAGCGAAGTAATTACAATTGAGCAAATTAACATTGGACTGATAGATGTGCAGATGATGATGTGCAAGTAGAAATGCTGGTGTGCAAAAGAGCAGAAAAGTAAATAAAAACAATATGGGGATGAGGTAGGTATATTGGATGGACTATTTACAGTTGGGCTATGTACAGCTACAGGGATCAGTTAGCTTCTCAGATAGCTGATGTTTAAAGTTAGTGAGTGAGGGAAATAGAAGTCTCCAGCTTCAGCAATTTTTGCAATTCATTCCAGTCATTGGCAGCAGAGAACTGGAAGGAAAGGCGGCCAAATGAGGTGTTGGCTTTGGGGAGGACCAGTGAGATTTTCCACTTCAATCCATGTAGATGAAGGAGGAGAAAGGTTAACGAAGAATTTTTAAGCTTTGAGGCAATTGAGACATGGATTGTGTATGTGTGCCATTCAGAGGCTGAATGGGTAAGGCGCACCGGTTTGAGTGTGTCAAGAACTGCAACGCAGCTGGGGTTTTCATTTTCACACGCAACAGTTTCATGTGTGTATCTAGAATGGTCCACCACCCATTGGACATCCAGCCAACTTGACACAACGGTGGGAAGCATTGGAGTCAACACAGGCCACCATCCCTTTGGCACGCATTCAACATTTTTGCGAGCCATCGGAAAACCTCCCTGGTCTTTGTGGTTGAATCTGTGTTTGAAATTCACTGCATGACTGAGGGACCTTACAGATACTTTTGAATCTAGGCTAACAATTTGAATCAGCTATGTAGTGCTAGGTCAAAAAACAAAACGTGCACCTGTAACAGTATAACTTTAGACTGTCCCCTCGCCCATACCCGGGTGCGAACCAGGGACCCTCTGCACACATCAACAACAGTCACCCACGAAGCATCGTTACCCATCGCTCCACAAAAGCCGCGGCCCTTGCAGAGCAAGGGGAACTACTACTTCAAGGTCTCAGAGCAAGTGATGTCACTGATTGAAATGCTATTTAGCGCGCACCGCTAACTAAGCTAGCTGTTTCACATCCGTTACACACCCAGGGGGCTCCAGGACCAAGTTTGGGAAACACTGTCCTAGGCCACTATTGTGAGCTTATTGTATGAGGAGGATTTAATGAGGGAGTTCAAGTAGGCTAGCAATTTGTGCTACTCTATAACAGCATCTAGATCAGAGATTCCATACATGGGTGAGAGGTAGGGGTACACAACTCCTGTCCGGCTAGAGGACCACAGTATATGCCGGGTGTTCCACCTTGGCCTTTCACAGACTAATTAAGATTTGGTGTGTAGACCCTCAAGACACACTAGTTGAAATAATAACTAGCTCAGCTTATAACTAGTTGCTATATGGAGTGTGTACCATTTGTTTTACCTTTAAAAAAAATAGTTTCATCCAAAAACAATGAGCCCTAAACATGTGCAACCTTCCAAACCCCCCCAGCTATGCTCGACAGATGGGAGTTTTAGCCCATGTGCAACCTTCCAACACTCCCCCAGGTATGCTCGACAGATGGGAGTTTTAGCCCATGTGCAACCTTCCAACACTCCCCCAGGTATGCTCGACAGATGGGAGTTTTAGCCCATGTGCAACCTTCCAACACTCCCCCAGGTATGCTCGACAGATGGGAGTTTTAGCCCATGTGCAACCTTCCAACACTCTCCCAGGTATGCTCGACAGATGGGAGTTTTAGCCCATGTGCAACCTTCCAACACTCCCCCAGGTATGCTCGACAGATGGGAGTTTTAGCCCATGTGCAACCTTCCAACACTCTCCCAGGTATGCTCGACAGATGGGAGTTTTAGCCCATGTGCAACCTTCCAACACTCCCCCAGGTATGCTCGACAGATGGGAGTTTTAGCCCATGTGCAACCTTCCAAACCCCCCCAGCTGTGCTCGACAGATGGGAGTTTTAGCCCATGTGCAACCTTCCAACACTCCCCCCAGCTATGCTCGACAGATGGGAGTTTTAGCCCATGTGCAACCTTCCAACACTCCCCCAGGTATGCTCGACAGATGGGAGTTTTAGCCCATGTGCAACCTTCCAACACTCCCCCAGGTATGCTCGACAGATGGGAGTTTTAGCCCATGTGCAACCTTCCAACACTCCCCCAGGTATGCTCGACAGATGGGAGTTTTAGCCCATGTGCAACCTTCCAAACCCCCCCAGCTATGCTCGACAGATGGGAGTTTTAGCCCATGTGCAACCTTCCAACACTCCCCCAGGTATGCTCGACAGATGGGAGTTTTAGCCCATGTGCAACCTTCCAACACTCCCCCAGGTATGCTCGACAGATGGGAGTTTTAGCCCATGTGCAACCTTCCAACACTCCCCCAGGTATGCTCGACAGATGGGAGTTTTAGCCCATGTGCAACCTTCCAACACTCCCCCAGGTATGCTCGACAGATGGGAGTTTTAGCCCATGTGCAACCTTCCAACACTCCCCCCAGCTATGCTCGACAGATGGGAGTTTTAGCCCATGTGCAACCTTCCAACACTCCCCCCAGCTATGCTCGACAGATGGGAGTTTTAGCCCATGTGCAACCTTCCAACACTCCCCCAGGTATGCTCGACAGATGGGAGTTTTAGCCCATGTGCAACCTTCCAAACCCCCCCAGCTATGCTCGACAGATGGGAGTTTTAGCCCATGTGCAACCTTCCAACACTCCCCCAGGTATGCTCGACAGATGGGAGTTTTAGCCCATGTGCAACCTTCCAACACTCCCCCCAGCTATGCTCGACAGATGGGAGTTTTAGCCCATGTGCAATTTTCACTTTAAAATGTATGCCAAACAAAAAGAAATGACTGCAAAGTTAAACAAAACATACACTTCTATGCACAAGGACTACTTTTAACAATTTCCACTGAAAATTTTACAAAAACACATTTACTTGAAGAACAGTGTAGATGCCATGTTTGGTAACAGAATGACGGCACAGACAGCACAAACAGTCATTCTGTTACCAAACTTTGCATCTGCACTGTACTTCAAGTAAATGTGTTTTTGTCACATTTTCCATGTATGTTGTTAAAAAGTAGTCCTCATTCCTTTGGTTTATTTTAAGGATGAACTGTAATTCCAACTGTGGGTCCTGGTAGGCCACCTGTAATTACAGCCCACTGTATATACTCTAGCAATGAAATAAGATCCACGACTCTGGAGAAACATGCTCAGTCTCCTCACAGGGGGAAGAGGAGGTCTACAGTGCGGGGGAGTAATAGTCGAATCCTGGGGGTCTCTCTTGATGTCTGAAGCTGCCTGAAAACAGCTGTTTCTGCCCCACAAACTGTACAACCCTCGTAACCCCTCAAAGATTTTGGACCTATTTACATTTGTTTGATTTAAAACACACACTATAAAAAATACTTAATCCCCAAAACTGGTCTGCTCTTTTAGGTTTAGCAAAGGACATTTTCTGGTGTTGTTTAATTCCAGTTGTACTGTATGCCTCTGTTCACCTCTTCCCAGCATTTTATTGGCAAGCAAATCCCCCCGTGTAACTCCAACAATGCCTCATTTCCTGTGATGCCACTCATCAGGTATGTCACCATTAACAGGGATTCCATAAAACCTGTGTTTATGTTGTTTGCCGGCTGTGCTACAAGCATGACTACAGTCTCACAGTCCTTTACCTCACAGATTAGTATCAACCCTGAAAGTGCTTTGAACCGTTACACAATGTAAATTCCCGTCTAACACAGCCCCATACATGGACCGTGTACTGATGTGAGGAGATCGGTGCAGAAAAGTGCATGGAAGTTTGTCAGTGACACTACAAACACGTGTTGGCACTTACAGTAGTCTGCTTGACTTCAGTGGGTTGTCTGTGTTTGATTGCACATTGTCATACCATGTAAATCATCCAGTAGCTGGTTGTTCACTCGTGAAGGGCAAAATAACCAAACCAAAATATATTGGACTGTTTTAAATCATAAGAGCACACAGCCGCAATCTGAAAATATGTGAGTGTTTGCTTTTTCTGAAACTGTTGTCCCTTTTACAACTTGTAGTTCCACTTTCAGTGGTTCTTTACTTTACGATAAGCCTATTATTTCCATTGCTTTAATGGGAAATTACCGGTGTGTATATTCAAATGAATCCCAAAGAAACAAACAATGAATTGGTTATTGCATTGTGTGATTACCATTGTACCCTGTAACTTTTCAGTAAATACCTGGTAACTTATGTACCATGAAATAAAGTGCTACTCTAAATGTCCTTGGCAAGAAGCTCAATAGGGACTCAGACTCCAACTTGTTAGACAAACAGTCAGCAGAAAACAGAACTGCCACATCAAACAAAGAAATGAGACAGAAGGTTCAATTCAAACAAGCAGAATTTATGCTTTGGCCTGAAAAAAATATGATAAATCACCACTGTCACATAAAATAGGTAAATGGTGAAATATTGCAGGTAAAATGCCTTCAGAAGTATTCATACCCTTTGAACTCTTCCGCAATTGTATGTGATACAGCCTGAATTCAAAATGGACATACAATACACCATGATAAAAAAGTGAAAACATGTTTTTAGAAATGTTTGCAAATTCATTGACAATGAAATACAGGAATATCTCGTCTACAGAAGTATTCACACCCCTGAGTCAATACACGTTAGAATCACCTTTGACAGCAATTACAGCTATGAGTCTTTCTGGGTAAATCTCTAAGGGCCCGATTGCAATTTAGGAAATTATGCCTTTCTTACGCACGCCTTTCATATGCACTTCTTAGTAGTTGGTTTTCAGACTTACCTTATGAAGGTGCATAACGGGCTTTGCTGGCGTGGTTCTCTTGCACGCTCTAAATAAATGTAATTGAACCGCTGAAAATCCTCCCACTTGCTAGCCCACAGATTTTCTCGTGGATTTTTCATTCAATAGGTTTTATCTTAACCCATCCATTTAAACACGGTGTACCTTTTAGTTTTAATTTTTTTCGACAGACTCAATAGAATATCTATAAAATAGGTTCAGAATATTAGGGGTCAATGAAAGAAAGGCATCTACAGGGGCTTCAGAAAATATTCATACCCCTTGACTTATTCCACATTTTGTTGTGTTACAGAATTAAGAATTTATTAAAATGTTGTTGTTTTTCTCACCCATCTACACACAATTCCCCATTATGACAAAGTGAAAACATGATTTCAGACATTTTTGCAAATGTGTTGAAAATGAAATACAGAACATTTACATACGTATTCACACCAGATTCAATACTTTTTTTAAATCACCTTTGGCAGCGATTACAGTTGAGTCTTTCTCTAAGATCTTTGCACACCTTGATTGTACAATATTCTTCAAGTTCTGTCAAGTTGGTTGTTGATCATTGCTAGACAGCAATTTTCAAGTCTTTAAGGTTTTTAAGCGCATTTATGTCAAATCTGTAACTAGGCCACTCAGGAACATTCAATGTCATCTTAGTAAACAACCAGTGTATATTTGAGCTTGTGTTTTAGGTTATTGTCTTGCTGATAGGTGAATGTGTCTCCCAGTGTCTGTTGGAAAGCAGTTGGAACCAGGTTTTCCCTCTAGGATTTTGCCTGAGTTTAGCTCTATTCCGTTATTTATTTTTGTATCCTAAAATACTCCCTATTCCTTGCAGATGACAAGCATACCCATGACAATATGAAGAGTGGTACTCCCTGATGTGTTGTGTTGCCCCAAACATAACACTTTCTATTCAGGACATAAAGTTAATTTCTTTGACACATTTTTCAAAGTTTTACTTTAGTGCCTTATTGCAAACAGTATGCATGTTTTGGAATATTTGTATTCTGTACAGTCGTGGACAAAAGTTTTGAGAATGACACAAATATTCATTTTCAAAGTCTGCTGCCTCAGTGTCTTTAGATATTTCTGTCAGATGTTAGCTACTATGGAATACTGAAGTATAATGATAAGCATTTCATAAGTGTCAAAGGCTTTTATTGATAATTACATGAAGTTGATGCAAAGAGTCAATATTTGCAGTGTTGACCCTTCTTTTTCAAGACCTCTGCAATCCACCCTGGCATGTTGTCAATTAACTTCTGGGCCACATGGCAGCCTGATGGCAGCCCATTCTTGCATAATCAATGCTTGGAGTTTGTCAGAATTTGTCGGGGGGTTTTGTCCACCCGCCTCTTGAGGATTGACCACAAGTTCTCAATGGGATTAAGGTCTGGGGAGTTCCCTGGCCATGGACCCAAAATATCAATGTTTTGTTCCCCGAGACAGTTAATTATCACTTTTGCCTTATGGCAAGGTGCTCCATCATGCTGGAAAAGGCATTGTTCGTCACCAAACTGTTCGTGGATGGTTGGGAGAAGTTGCTCTCGGAGGATGTGTTGGTACCATTCTTTGTTCATGGCTGTGTTCTTAGGCAAAATTGTGAGTGAGCCCACACCCTTGGCTGAGAAGCAACCCCACACATGAATGGTCTCAGGATGCTTTACTGTTGGCATGACACAGGACTGATGGTCCTGTCTTCACCGAACAAGATTTTTTCCGGATGCCCCAAACAATCGGAAAGGGGATTCATCAGAGAAAATGACTTTACCCCAGTCCTCAGCAGTCCAATCCCTGTACCTTTTGCAGAATATCAGTCTGTCCCTGATGTTTTTCCTGGAGAGAAGTGGCTTCTTTGCTGCCCTTCTTGACACCAGGCCATCCTCCAAAAGTCTTCGCCTCACTGTGCGTACAGATGCACTCACACCTGCCTGCTGCCATTCCTGAGCAAGCTCTGTACTGGTGGTGCCCCGATCCCGCAGCTGAATCAACTTTAGGAGATGGTCCTGGCGCTTGCTGGACTTTCTTGGGCGCCCTGAAGTCTTCGTCACAACAATTGAACCGCTCTCCTTGAAGTTCTTGATGATCCGATAAATGGTTGATTTAGGTGCAATCTTACTGGCAGCAATATCCTTGCCTGTGAAGCCCTTTTTGTGCAAAGCAATGATGATGGCACGTGTTTCCTTGCAGGCAACCATGTTTGACAGAGGAAGAACAATGATTCCAAGCACCACCCTCCTTTTGAAGCTTCCAGTCTGTTATTCAAACTCAATCAGCATGACAGAGTGATCTCCAGCCTTGTCCTCGTCAACACTCACACCTGTGTTAACGAGAGAATCACTGACATGATGTCAGCTGGTCCTTTTGTGGCAGGGCTGACACGCAGTGGAAATGTTTTTTGGGGATTCAGTTCATTTGCATGGCAAAGAGGGACTTTGCAATTAATTGCAATTTCATCTGATCACTCTTCATAACATTCTGGAGTATGTGCAAATTGCCATCATGCAAACTGAGGCAGCAGACTTTGTGAAAAATAATGTTTGTGTAATTTCTAAACTTTTGGCCATGACTGTACAGGCTTCCTTTTTTCACTCTGTCATTTAGGTTAATATTGTGGAGTAACTACAATGTTGTTGAAACATCCTAAGATTTCTATTACAGCCCTTAAACTCGGTAACTGTTTTAAAGTCACTTTTGGCCTCATGGTTTCCTTCCTCCCCAGAAACTGAGTTAGGAAGGACCCCTGCATCTTTGTAGTGACTGGGTGCATTGATACACCATCCAAAGTTTAATGAATAACTTCACCATGATCAAAGGGATATTCAATGTCTGCTTTTTAATTATTACCCCTCTACCATTAGGTGCTCTTTGTGAGGCATTGGGAAAACCTCCCTGGTCTTTGGTTGAATCTGTGTTTGAAATTCACTGCTCGACTGAGGGTCCTTACAGATAATTGTATGTGTGGGGTACAGAGGTGAGGTAATCATTCAAAAATCAGTCCATGCAACTTATTATGTGACTTGTTAAGAACATTTTTACTGCTGACATTTCAGCTTTTCATTTTTTATTAATTTGTAAAAATGTCTAAAAACATAATTCCCCTGACATTATGGGGTATTGCGCATAGGCCAGTGACACACTATCTCAATTTAAGCCATTTTAAATTCAGGCTGTAACAACAAAATGTGGACAAGTCAAGTGGTGTGAATACTTTGTGAAGGCTCTGTAGATTCTTTCCAACATAGATGGTTCCAGTCTTGGGAGAGAGCATGAATGTTATGGCACAGTACTGTATCTTAAACAAAGCCTAGTACATGAACATGATGACAGGTTTGATTGAATCCAACCCCTTGTGTCACACAGAACTTTCACATGCGCTGGAGCATTACACAAGATTGCTAGTTGCTGGATACATTTATAAAAAATGTAATTGCTCACCAATGTTTAATATATATATATATATATATAAATATATATTTGAAATCATTTTCAGGTCCTGTTGAGTTACAGTAGTGACTGCATGTACAAATTCCATTGACATTCAAAGTGGGCAAGGTATTCTGCAACCAGTCCAGATAGTCCAGAGATTTGTTTAGGTCACATCGCCTACTACATCCATAGGCTATTCAATTAGGGAAAATTCCCCTAATCCCATCTGGCAATATTTTTCATGTGATCAGACTTTTTTTTAGAACCCTAACTTAATATTTGAGGCCACCCAAACTGTATGTGGGTGTGTATTTCTCTTGGTAGAAATAACATAGATTAATTAACTTAATCTAAATTAGAATGAAAATGCATTGGCTATACCACAGGCAATTTTACATTTGCAGCTATAGGCACCATCCTACTTGAGATACGGTGGGCTCTTTTTTCGCTCTTAACGCTGTACTGCGAAGTGGCCTTCGCATTGACTGCGCCTATTGCAAAAATCAATTTACCTCTTTCCAGCCGCAGTCCTCCGGCTAAAAGTGTATGAGAAACTCCCCTCTTTCTCTGGTCCCACTCTGAATTCGCTTAGGCATTCAATCGGGTGATAGATAATTGTTCTCTGCAGGACATTTTATCGCATAATCCAAAGGTTTATATATTGTGCAAATAGGCTACCTAATTAAAGTTCGCACTCTGCATATCCACGCGTGTTTACTGTGTAATCTGTTTGGTGTAGGACATCTGATTCCAGCTCATTTTTGTGTAATGTTGGCAACTGTAAGGGGACCGCAGAGTATCACTTCTGGGTAAATTCCTTCAGCCTTCACAATAAAGGTCCCTCAAATAATATTTTAAAAACGCTATCTTCTCACCAGTCACCTCATCATAGTTAAGCTTAAGTGGAGGAAATAAAGGTAGACTACACTTGCTGATACAGCTATCTGCTTTAGATAGGGCTTCTGGGTAGATCCCTACTTTCATGGACGCACAATTCATTTGTTGCACAGTTCAATATGTTATTGCAATACAACAAAATGCAAATGACATTTTAATATGATAATGTAGCAATTAAATTCAGATTAAACTGCAGCCTGGACTCAAACTCGGGTCCCAGTCTAGTTCTACGGGTAGGTAGCCTACAGTGGTGGCTGGTGGCACTTAAAATGGGGAGGATGGCTCTTTGTAATAGCTGGAACAGAATAAATGGAATGGTCTCAAACACATCAAACACCTGGTTTCTGTGTTATATGTGTCCGTTCACTCCATTCCATTCATTATTATAAGCCGTCCTCCCCTCATCAGCCTCCTCTGGTAGCCTACCCTTAGAACTAGAGGGACCTGAGTTTGAGTCCAGGGCGCAAGTTAGGATCGTTACACTACCCCACTCCTTTGGGATGTGCACAGGTTGTATCAAAGTGAGCATTTATTAAAAACATGGATTTCCTATAATTTACTAAGCAGTTTCACTGGGGACTTTTATTTTGATGGCAGTTATCAGAATAAGAAGTTATATTATTGCCAGTTGTTGGTTATTGTTGCCAGGATTACAGATCTCTCATTGCACAAGCATGTAAATAACATTGTAATGTAGATGGGAAACTGCAAGGCATTGTGGACAGGTTTAAAGCCACACATACCAATTGGATCCGCAGATCCACTTTTCCTCAGGTTCTGAGCACTTAACAGTCAGCAATGTGCAGGAATGTGCTGTGTTTATCAGTAAACTCATTAACTGTCTCATCTGCATCACCCTAAAATTGTTTTCTAACACAAAATAAACGTGTGTGGTGAACTTTGGTTGATGATGTAAAATGATCTACAACCCTACCAATGTTCTGCTTTTGAGGACACCCGCCTTTAGCTAATAGGCCTTTGTGATTCTCTGCAACCATTTTTGTTAAATAAAAAGCTAACAGGAGGTGTGTGTGTAGGGGGGGGGGGGGGTTGTTCAAAGCCTAAGATGAAACGAATGATGTACATAAGACAATTTGGAGGTACCTAGAAGGCACAACCATATATGCCTTTTTTTAGGAACAACATTCGTCTCTCTCTTTCTGTAAACAGACCAGCCTCCAATCTACCATCACTGCTCAGGATGGAAGCCCTATAATTGCTCCAGTAATCAACAACTCATTGTAGGAGATTCCATTAACATTAACATTAACTCTCTCTCTCTCCTCTCTCTCTCTCTCTATAGAGCTTTGTTTGTTCATGAGTTGCTGAAGATGACAGTGGATATAACCTTGAAAAGTGAGAATGGATATCTGGACCTGTTCCTCCGCTTCCTCTTGGCATCTCACTGGAATCCAACCACAAACGGTTGCAGTGGCGTGTATTATTGGATTCCAAGGGAAGCCAGGCTTCCCCAAAACATTTACCAAGAAAAAAATATGTATCTTTATATCTTTTAGCTCTTTCAGCTCTCTGTGTTTTATAATTTTCCAACAATTCGCAAGAGGCTGAATGTATCTCACGGAAGAAAGCATCAGAGCGAGCGACATAGCACCCCTTTGTCTCTGTATGTGTAGGCATTCTATCTGATGCTGTCTGGTCAGAAAGAGTATGACATTGTTTCCGCCCGTAGCATTTTCCGCCAGCGAGCACTTGGCCTCCCTTGATGAAAATGAATGAATAAAATGTTAGCCAATCATTGTTGAGCTAAACTGTTAATGGTCCTGGAGCACCAAAAAAAAGTGTCAAGGGAAGCCAGTTTGGATTTGGCTTCACTCCTATCACATCACATTGAGAGAAATACATAATTGACAGAAACAACTTGAAATGTAGCATTTCCGGTGGCTAGCTAGCTAGCTAAATTTGGCCCTTTCTAAATTAGCAATGGATGGAGATAGGGATTTGGACTTGTGGTTTTACTGGCCAATGATTGTAACTGCGATTCTGATCCAACCATTAATTCATATATTGTGCCCCTGGACTTAGAGTATGGAAGACCAATATGTAGAAGGCTAAAGTTAACTAGCTTAACGTTGCCCATGAAAGGAAGTTAGGCTAGTGAGCAAGCATTTTAGCCAGGTAGCCTAAGACAACAAAAAAATCACAAACAAGAAAAGAGCTTTCAGATACACACTGCTCAGCACTGCCCAATGCTTTGGCGATGTCAAAGGGCATGCTGGATGAGTTTGACATGAGAAAATATAACATATCTGGTTGGGGGAGTGAGAGACTGATTCCCGCAGGGAGGAAACGTAGAAAGGCAATGTAAGTACAGTAATAACAAAATGGCAAACTCACACATACCACATAACTATAAATAATTATACAATTTTAGACCTTAGGGGCTTGGTGTGTTATTTTTTAAATTCACTTTGACACTTCAATACGGTGCAAGACACAACAGCATTGGGGACAAACATATGACACTCTGTATGAATTATATTTTCTTTGCTTCTATAGATTGTTTAGACATAGTCTTTCAGTTGAGAGCTGTGAATCACTGGCCTTCATACTCCAATCAGCAGTCTCACTAATAAAAGAGCTGGACCTGAGGAGAGTTATGGCGAGGGCAGACTGTGTTTTCTTAGCGGGACTGAAGCAATCACACTGTAAACTAGGGACATTGAGGTCAGTACTTTTGGAATTTGGAGTGGTCTCGCAATTATGACTCAGTGGCCTTGTGGTTAGAGCATCCTCCCTCAGATTGGAAGGTTGTGAGTTTGATGCCTGGCTGAGTCATACCAAAGACTGTAAAAATGGGACCTGATGTGTCTCTGCTTGGCATTAATGAGATAGATTCATGGTAAGGCCCTGCGATAGACTTTAGTGTCCTGTCCAGGGGGTGTGCTTCTACATAAAGCTGCCTCACGTTATAGAAACAAGAGATTCTGCCATATGAGGCTCCTGCCATATGAGCTAGTCTGGCTCGCATAAGGCTATTTACTTCACATTATGAAAGCCTTTAGTTCTCTTCATTGCTGGACAGTTTGTTGGGGTCAAAATGTCTCCTGTTTTGTTCTAATCATTATTTTAATTGGTACTCACACACCTACAGTCACATGCATACAATGAGTGTATAAAACATTAGGAACACTTGCTCTTTCCATGACATAGACTGACCAGGTGAATCCAGGAAATCTATGATCCCTTATTGATGTTGCTTGTTAAATCCACTTCAATCAGTGTAGATGAAGGGGAGGAGACAGGTTAAAGAAGGATTTTTAACCCTCTATTGTTGCCGGGTCTTATGGACGTCAAGCTGCCCCATGGCAACGACAAACAAGTCCTAGACAAAGAAACTCCTGCAGCATGGAAACACAGAGAGAGAGGTCCAGAAAACAAGGCGCACATTGACGTTACATTACAAAGTGCCTGGAAATATGTCACACATGCTGGTTAGTTTGACCTTTTCAATCGCCTTACAGAAACATGACTTGTTTTGTCGAGCCTTTCTAAGAGAGAGAAAGGTTAGGTTCTTGTTCCGTCACACTGTTCATATAAAGGGAGATGGACATGTAAGCACAAAAACTTTAAACAGTTTTGAATATTTAATCTCTGAAAATTCTGAAATTATATTATACCGAAATGACGTTCTTTATATAGACTTCAGTGTTTACATGGGTGTATAATTTTGGTATATTTTCAGTATTCATTTCAGTTTCATTAGGAGCAATCTGTAACATGACCAGTGAAATGTGGTGTATCAGGGGAGGAGGAAAATATCCATCTATCTTGTCCTCCACTCCAGGGTGGTTTTTAGAGTCGTGGTCAGAGCAGGAGGGCTCTTCTACTCATTACAGTATACAGTACATTGACTCTTAAGGTAGGGCCAGGGTGATACCAGAACATGACTTTATGCTGTGTACTGTAGTATTGTGTTAGTGTTCTGTTAAGAGGCTAAGTTAGCCTGATCCACCAGCCTGACCACTGCGCTGAACTTTCCTTTCACTTTGTGTAAGTTTGCGAGGTCAGGATGGCCGCGCGAGGCTAACCCTACTACTGTAAGTAGCCACTAAACATTGTTGTGACACTGTCATAAGAATGACTATATACCTGACAGGACATGAAATGACAAGCAATGACACTGAAGTGATTTCCTCTGAAGCATCATGGCAGTTTCTTAAGAGTGTTCGTAAGGAACACTAGGAACCCGCTGAATTGCATCCGCAAAGAGGGACCTTTTGACTTGCACCTTAGGAATCCATTAGTCCAGCAACCACAGTTGTAAGTGTCACACCCTGACCATAGTTTGCTTTGTATGTTTCTATGTTTTGGTTGGTCAGGGTGTGAGCTGAGTGGGCATTCTATGTTACATGTCTAGTTTGTCTAGTTCTATGTTTGGCCTGATATGGTTCTCAATCAGAGGCAGGTGTTCGTCATTGTCTCTGATTGGGAACCATATTTAGGTAGCCTGTTTGGTGTTGGGTTTTGTGGGTGATTGTCCTTGTTACTGTCTCTGTGTTACTTTGCACCAGTATTAGGCTGTTTCGGTTTTCGTGTTACGTTTTTGTATTTGATTCGTGTTTACTTTGTTTCATTAAACATGGATCGCAATAGCCACGCCGCATTTTGGTCTGACTCTCCTTCACATACAGAAAACCGTTACATGTAGCTATAGCAATGTGCCCTTAACTGACCCTTTAGAGTGGTTGTTTTATTACTAGGAAACATATTTAATCCTGGCTATATCACTGATCCTAAAGCATGATAAAAAGATGATCAACACAACATGACAGTGTTAGATTTGAAGGAGAGTGTATTTCCACTGTAAACTCTGAGACTGGTAACTAGATTGAGGGACGTAGAAGCAATTCTCATTCTAGAGCAGTATGAGCATTAATCATGAGCACTGCGTGTGGTGCTGATCAGGCAGAATCCCTAATCACTTCTCTCGCTACCCTCATTTCCGCTCATCCAGCCCACTCCCTATACATGCGTAAGCAGAGAAAGAGAGGGTGTGGGAGTATGCTGTGGTGATTAAGAGCACTTGGAGGAAATCAATATATTACACAGGACAATACATATATAAACAATTTAAAAAACTGTCATATTTACTTTTTTTTAATGTTTTACTTTTTTAAACGAACAACAACTTATAGACACACACAAACATTGACTACATCTCATCTGCCCACACCCCTATCCCTAGTGCTTGCATTATTGTTTGCCACTTGGCCTTAGATTGTACCAACCTGGTTTTCTCAGTCGTTACATATTGTATCAAGCAAGATGTTTATTAAGGTTGTTCAAGTATTCGCAATGACCTGTGTTTAGTTCCAATAGGTTAGGAGGGATTTGTTTTGACCTCACCCTCTGAACCTACAGGAATTCAAGATGTTTATTAAGGTTGTTCAGGTATTCCCAATGACCTGTGTTTAGTTCCAATAGGTTAGGAGGGATTTGTTTTGACCTCACCCTCTGAACCTACAGGAATTCAAGATGTTTATTAAGGTTGTTCCAGTATTCCCAATGACCTGTGTTTAGTTCCAATAGGTTAGGAGGGATTTGTTTTGACCTCACCCTCTGAACCTACAGGAATTCAAATGCTCCACGTTCTGACCTTCATGCCGAACCAGATGAAGGCTCTGGGATCTTTGACAGATGTTTGTCTGCAGCTTTCAGGATTTAGTCAATGTTACAAAATAACGGACTACTCGAGACTTAAATACCTCTTATCAATTACCTGGTCATTTTAAATGACGCCAGTCTTCCAATCAAATCAAATTGTATTTGTCACATACTTTGTAAAAAACAGTTGCAGACTAACAGTGAAATGCTTACTTGAAGTTTCTTCCCAACAATGCAGAGAGAAAGAAAACTGCTAGGTAATAGAAATGCAATAACACGTAATAGTAAAAGTAATAATAGATACACAATGAGTAGATAACTTGTCTATGTACACAAGGTACCATTACAGAGTCGATCTGCAGGGGTAAGTGCATTGGCTATGATGTCATTATGGTACAAAGTCCATGATCAGCTCTTTCATTTGGAAACTAGGCTCGGATTTGGATTACGACACTGGATAATGTTTTATCCTGTTTTCCATTATAGAAGATCCCAATGGCAATATGCAATGCCATCTGTTTGCTATTACAGTATTGTTGCACATTAATACTGTGGGTGGATTTAGTATTTCATTAGATGTATTTAGTGGATTTAGTATCTACTGTTGGTTGACACAAGGACAGATGTGGTATATAACAGTTCAGTAAAGCCAGATACAGACATAGAGGAGCTCTAAAGAAAAACCATAGTGCCAGAAATCCATGCATATGTTAAAATATTTTTGCTATTTATATACATGGTACACCACAAGTGATAAACAAATACAAAATAAGATATTAAAGTTGTGGCTTGTGAGACTCCCTGAGAATTTTGTATGGTACATGAAATTACTTTCAGCTTGTCCTTTAACTTGATTTGTGACTGAAATGTCCTGCCTTTGTGACTCCCATTTTGGAGGAGAGACAGATGAGAGACGGAAGAGTCACTGACCTACTCTATTCACACAAACAAGATAGCGTGTGTAAGTCAAACATTATTTTATCAACAATTCTGTATAGGATAGCTTGCTTTGTACGATAGTTTCAAGATCGTTCTCTGTGTGTGTGTGTGTTTTTGTGATGTGTGTGTGTGTGTGTGTGTAAATCACTGTGCTCGGGAAAGAGCTGGACTGAAAAGGAGGGATGTGGGGAGGACATACTGATTCATAGTATAATCGATAAGAACTCCTCTCTCTCTCTCTCTCTCTCAAACCCCCGCTGCAATTTTCTCCCAAAAGGTTTCAATCTGTGGTCAAGCCCGTCGGGAAGAAACGGTGACCTCAACAAGATGATATGGTGTTTAAAAACACTTTCAAACCCCCTCTCAAAAAGGTTCTCGACAAAGACCAAAAACGTTTGCAGGCTTAGCGGTTGCCATGGCACGGCCTCACAGTGTTCGTTACATCATAGAGGGTGTTACTACATTCCATACATTCTCAAGAGATCAGAGGGATATTTTGGCGTGTTATATGGGCTCCACCTCATGAAGCTGATATATGGAACCACTCTCCAGAATGCTGGGGATGAGTGCTGCATAGTACAGGTCTCAATGACTTCATTATCTTCCAGAGTCCTTCTCTGCATGAACGTAATTCAGTGGATGATAATCCCTCTATTGCAGAACACCACTAACAATGAGATGCAGTGTGGGGGATTAGGAAAAGAGACAAGACACTGCAAATTGACTCTGCGTGTCTTGGCTTTAATCACTGGTTGCCTTTCAAAAGATCCCAAAAATACCATTTCTATTATGTCTGAGAGTTGAATAACAACGACAAAGCAGGGGTGTGAAAAGTACTGTCAAACTGTCATACTTCAGTAAAAGTAAACATACCTTAATAGAAAATCAAATCAAATCCAATCAAATGTATTTATATAGCCCTTCGTACATCAGCTGATATCTCAAAGTGCTGTACAGAAACCCAGCCTAAAACCCCAAACAGCAAGCAACGCAGGTGTAGAAGCACGGTGGCTAGGAAAAACTCCCTAGAAAGGCCAAAACCTAGGAAGAAACCTAGAGAGGAACCAGGCTATGTGGGGCCAGTCCTCTTCTGGCTGTGCCGGGTGGAGATTATAACAGAACATGGCCAAGATGTTCAAATGTTCATAAATGACCAGCATGGTCGAATAATAATAAGGCAGAACAGTTAAAACTGGAGCAGCAGCACGGCCACGTGGACTGGGGACAGCAAGGAGTCATCATGTCAGGTAGTCCTGGGGCATGGCATGAGAATTAGAGAACGCACACTTAGATTCACACAGGACACCGAATAGGACAGGAGAAGTACACCAGATATAACAAACTGACCCTAGCCCCCCGACACATAAACTACTGCAGCATAAATACTGGAGGCTGAGACAGGAGGGGTCAGGAGACACTGTGGCCCAATCCGAGGACACCCCCGGACAGGGCCAAACAGGAAGGATATAACCCCACCCACTTTGCCAAAGCACAGCCCCCACACCACTAGAGGGATATCTTCAACCACCAACTTACCATCCTGAGACAAGGCTGAGTATAGCCCACAAAGATCTCCGCCATGGCACAACCCAAGGGGGGGGCGCCAACCCAGACAGGATGACCACATCAGTGAATCAACCCACTCAGTGACGCACCCCTTCCAGGGACGGCATGAGAGAGCCCCAGTAAGCCAGTGACTCAGCCCCTGTAATAAGGTTAGAGGCAGAGAATCCCAGTGGAAAGAGGGGAACCGGCCAAGCAGAGACAGCGTACGTGTAGCGTACGTGTAGGTATGTACGGCAGGACCAAATCAGAGAGATAGGTAGGAGCAAGCCCATGTAATGCTTTGTAGGTTAGCAGTAAAACCTTGAAATCAGCCCTTGCTTTGACAGGAAGCCAGTGTAGAGAGGCTAGCACTGGAGTAATATGATCAATTTTTTGGGGTTCTAGTCAGGATTCTAGCAGCTGTGTTTAGCACTAACTGAAGTTTATTTAGTGCTTTATCCGGGTAGCCGGAAAGTAGAGCATTGCCGTAGTCTAACCTAGAAGTGACAAAAGCATGGATTAATTTTTCTGCATCATTTTTGGACAGAAAGTTTCTGATTTTTGCAATGTTACGTAGATGGAAAAAAGCTGTCCTTGAAACGGTCTTGATATGTTCTTCTAAAATGACCCAGTAAAATACTACTTGAGTAAGTCTAAAAATATTTGGTTTTAAATATACTTAAAGTATCAAAAGTGTAATTGCGATAATATACTTAACTATCAAAAGTAAAAGTAGAAATATTTATTTTTCTAATTCCTTATATTAAGCAAACTTGACAGCACAATTTTCTTGTTTTTTAAAATGTATTTACAGATAGCTAGGGGCACACTCCAACACTCAGATATAATTTACAAACAAAGCATGTGTGTTTAGTGAGTCTGCCAGATCAGAGGCAGTAAGGATGACCAGGGATGTTCTCTTGAGAAGTGCGTGAATTGGACAATTTTTCTGTCCTGCTAAGCATTCAAAATGTATCAAGTACTTTTGGGTGTCAGGGGAAATGCATGGAGTAAAAAACTACATTATTTTATTTTGGAATGTAGTGCAGTAAAAGTAAAAGTTCTACAAAACATAAATAGTAAAGTACAGATACCCACAAAAACGACTTACTTTAAAAAATGTTTACTTAAGTATTTTACACCACTGCTACAAAGACAGTGCTCCACCCAAGCAAACTAGATACTTGATTGAAAACATCTGGCGCTTATTTAATGTAGACATCTTGAGGGAGTGTCAGATATGATGGTGGTTACCCTTAGAGATGTGAAGTAATGCCTCAACATAATGGTTGTGTTTACATCACTTCTCCCATAGTCAAGTCAAGCACACGTTCATGGAATGCTTTCAGTTATGTAATGGATATAGACACAGTAGACTACTGCACAACATTAACTAGCCAAACACTGTAAACAAAGACTGCTCTTCACGTTCCAAAAGTTCTTAGAACATCCAAATTGGAGCATCAAATGAACACATTCATTGTGGTATCAGTAACAAAACAAAAGGCTTGCCATACAAATGAGAGTTGACTTTAAAGTATAACTTGAGCATGATATCAAAGATTTGGTGTTATAGGTATGTAGCTACTAGGAAAGAGCCTACAAGAGCATTTCATTTGATTTATTTTTACCTTACTAGGCAAGTCCTTTAAGAACAAATTCTTATTTTCAATGACGACTTAGGAACAGTGGGTTTACTGCCTTGTTCAGGGGCAGAACAACATATTTTGACCTTGTCAGCTCGGGGATTCGATCTTGCAACCTTTCGGTTACTAGTCCAACACTTTAACCACTAGGCTACCTGCCACCCCAATGGGGATGTGACTGAATAAACTTAAAGGTCCTGAGTGTGCTCATGCAGTTGGTGAGGTAACGTTGTCGGCTAATTGTATTAGATCAGTCAATACAGATCAATCCATTTAGAGCTCTGTGGAATGATTACATGGGTTAGTTAGACATTAACCTCAATGAAAATATGTCTGTAGCCTAAATAATGTATCACTTTCTGAGGAATGAGAAAACAAGATAACACCTTATTTGATTGGAAGAATGATAGGTGGTGATAAAGTATATAGCCCTCCCTAAAGTTGACCAAAATGAGTTGTTTTGCTTTGTAAAACGGTTCAAGGCACAGATGCTGATGTTAAGTGGCAGTGTTTATTATTGTTGCAACATTGCCCTCTGCAGGAAATATTTAGGAATGCCTGATATTTAGGAATGCCTGATATTTAGGAATGCCTGACTAGAAAAATATAATTGTGTCAGTTCGGCATGTTACATTTCTCTGTCCAGATTTCCAAACTAAAAGGAAGTTTCATAATCTTTTTAAAGGAATACTGTATTAGCTGTATGATTGTTTCTGTTGATGCTCCAGCTTGGTCTTTTGAAGTGACATTTTAACAAATAAATAAAGCGAAGCCCGTTCAGAAAGGAAACCCGAGTGTGGTGGAACCAAATCAAACTTTGTCACATGCGCCGAATATAACAAGTGTAGACCTTACAGTGAAATGCTTACTTACAAGCCCCTAATCAACAGTGCAGTTCAAGAAGAGTTAGGAAAATATTTACCAAATAAACTAAAGTAAAAAAGAAAAAAGAATAAGAAGTAACACAATAATACAACAATAACGAGGCTATATACAGGGGGTACCGGTACTGAGTCAGTGTGCGGGGTTACAGATTAATTGAGGTAATTGGTACATAGGGGTGAAGTGACTATGCATAGATAATAAGCAGCGAGTAGCAGCAGTGTAGAAAACAAATGGAGGGGTGTCAATGTAATAGTCCGGTGGCCATTTGATTAATTGTTCAGCAGTCTTGTGGCTTGCGGGTAGAAGCTGTTAAGGAGCCTTTTGGTCCTAGACTTGGCGCTCCAGTACCGCTTGCCATGCGATAGCTGAGAAAACAGTCTATGACTTGGGTGACTGGAGTCTCTGACAATTTAATGGGCTTTCCTCTGACACCGCCTATTACAGTTGAAGTCGGAAGTGTACATACACTTAGGTTGGAGTCATTAAAACTCGTTTTTCAACCACTCCACAAATTTCTTGTTGGCAAGTCGGTTAGGACATCTACTTTGAACATGACGCAAGTAAGTTTTCCAACAATTGTTTACAGACAGATTATTTCACTTATAATTCACTGTATCACAATTCCAGTGCCTCAAAAGTTTACATACACTAAGTTGACTGCCTTTAAACAGCTTGGAAAATTCCAGAAAACAATGTCATGGCTTTAGAAGCTTCTGATAGGCTAATTGATATCATTTGAGTCAATTGGAGGTGTATCTGTGGATGTATTTCAAGGCCTACCTTCAAACTCATTTCCTCATTTGCAACTGCACATGAGGACAAAGATCGTACATTTTGGAGAAATGTCCTCTGGTCTGATGAAACAAATAGAACTGTTTGGCCATAATGACCATTGTTATGTTTGGAGAAAAAAGGGGGAGGCTTGCAAGCTGAAGAACACTATCCCAACCGTGAAGCACGGGGGTGGAAGCATTATGTTGTGGGGGTGCTTTGCTGCACTCTGGCAGTGAGCTACCCCGAAGGAGCAGAGCCCAATGCATTGTACTTTTTACAAATATAGAATTAAATGGTTAAACGGACACATGGTGTTTCCTTTCTGAACTAGGCCTTACTGACACACATTAAATCAAGTTGACATACAGTATTTGAGAGAAGTGTTCGTCTTATCAAGATTTTTTTTTTTAACTGTACCAGACCTATTTTAGTATATAGATGGAATATAATCTCTTCCACACAGGCAATGTGGAAGGTGCCCTGGGATACTCATGGGACTTCAGCATTGGTCCCCAGGTAGGAAAGACTGGCCCCATAACATATCAAGATGTATTTGTATGCCTGTACAAAGTTTCACGTTTTCCACCTGGTCCATCCCCAAAGACAGGCCCATGCGAAGAGACCTGCTGCAGACATCTACTCCAGAAAACCGCATCAGGGAGCGGATAGCAGTATGTATTTTTACATTTGAATATAGGTATAGAGAAGTAGACTAAAACATTCAGGCAACAAGTCAAGCACTGTCATATTATAACAAACGAATGGTTTAGTTTCTATACATTGTTCTTCTGCTTTCAATACCTAAACCGAGTGTGTGTGAAAGACGTGAAAACTAGCGTAAACTGGGGTGGTGTCTGTATACCTACTGGAGACAGCTGATCACCAGTAACAGCTCGATCACACCAACAGTGTCTTTGCGCAAAATGGCACGCAGCATCATCTGGATATGTGTGCAACAAAAGTTCAACATTCACCTTCTGCTGCCATTTATGCCAAGCCTTCTACACATACAGTTTGACGCATATGTTCGATAAATCCAACTATGCACAAATACAGAACGCACTGCAACGCAATGCTGCAAGGCAAACGCAGCGTTCCATTGGAAATGAATGTACTTCTGGTGTACTAAAATGCATTTCACTGTCGGTGTGATCGATGCGTAATCTTAGTTCGGGGTGTGTCCAATCTGGACTCTGTTAGATGGACAACCCATGCCGATTTGGGGATGTTCAATTGTGGGAAAGAGTGAGGGTCTACAAAAATGAAACAAAACAATCCAAACTCTCCTCTTCACCAGGTGAAAGCCAGCTTAATAATGAGTTTCCACCATATTATTTTTTACCCATTAAGTATTTTCCAATGAACTTCAAATGCCTTTGCAGGTAGGGACAAAATGGCTGCTCGTGCCAGACGTTCTGTGTCGACTGAGGCCAGTCGAGCCTGATATCTGGCACTCCCTGACTAAGGACGTGGTGGAGGGGAGCACTCCCTGACTAAGGACGTGGTGGAGGAGAGCACTCCCTGACTAAGGACGTGGTGGAGGAGAGCACTCCCTGACTAAGGACGTGGTGGAGGGAGCACTCCCTGACTAAGGACGTGGTGGAGGAGAGCACTCCCTGACTAAGGACGTGGTGGAGGAGAGCACTCCCTGACTAAGGACGTGGTGGAGGAGAGCACTCCCTGACTAAGGACGTGGTGGAGGAGAGCACTCCCTGACTAAGGACGTGGTGGAGGAGAGCACTCCCTGACTAAGGACGTGGTGGAGGAGAGCACTCCTGACTAAGGACGTGGTGGAGGAGAGCACTCCTGACTAAGGACGTGGTGGAGGAGAGCACTCCCTGACTAAGGACGTGGTGGAGGGGAGCACTCCACTCCTGACTAAGGACGTGGTGGAGGAGAGCACTCCCTGACTAAGGACGTGGTGGAGGAGAGCACTCCCTGACTAAGGACGTGGTGGAGGAGAGCACTCCCTGACTAAGGACGTGGTGGAGGAGAGCACTCCCTGACTAAGGACGTGGTGGAGGAGAGCATTCCCTGCAGGACACAGGAAAGGATGAGGCCGTCCACAGCCAGGCAACACAGGCATGAATACTCCAGATATGACCCTTGAACACAATCAGTTTGGGAGTAGGAAAGTGTCAAGTGACTGTGGTGCTGGCTTACTGTGATGATGATGATTAAGATGGTGATGGAGATGATGATAATGATGGAGATGATGGTAATGATGATAGTGCCTCAGGCAGTGTGGGATCACAGATGTCCAGCTGCAGGGTCTGTTAATGAGGCTGGGGAACTCCTCCCAGAGAGAGCAGGACATCGTCTCCAGCAGAACGTAGCAGGACGTCCTATCGCAGAGTTCCTCTTCCCTCCCAGAACACTCCTCCAGCCAGCTAGCTCTGTTACAGTAGGCCTGTGATGAAAACACAGACATGAATCCTTTGGTGAACATTGGTATAGGTTGCCATAGTGGGTCATCTTTTGTTTACAAAAAAAGCCTAATTTAATTTTCAGTTTAACAACTTACTCAATCATTCTAGGAGATGGCTTATGCTTTGACAGGGGGTTTGTGAAGTCGACTCAGTTTTGAACTGTACTGTAAGGTTTGGTCTGAAGCCTCTGGAAGGAAGACACCGAGCCCAGGGGACTTGGGTTGGGTTGGAGCGCATCATGTTGGGACCAGAGTGCGCCACAGTCCTATGCAAAGACAATGGCCAAGTGACAACACTGAGGGGTGAAGGATGATTGAGAGACTGATAGTATATAATTGATCCAGGACTACATTATTTGCACTTTATCACATAATTAATCAAAACAATACATTTCCTACAAGTCTCTCTATATGTTAGTACTTGTATGTTAGCATTGAATGTGCTGTATACATAACATATGATGATCTGCATACTCTGGTGGGTGGCTAGGCCATAGCATGGTACACACCTGCACGCTGTACTAGGGTAAAGCCACACCAGGCCTGGGCTGAACATCATGAAAAAGTAGAGAGCTGCAGAGAGGACACTTTGTCCTGTGAAGAGGCAAGCATCCCTTCTACAGAGATCAAATGCCCTGACAAAACACCCTTTCTTCTGGTTAAAAGGTCATTTGTGTATTCAAATGAAACATTCAAGTCATGCTCTGTTGAGGTACTATTAGAACAAGAATTGATTGAAGCATCACATAAAGTGATACTATTTCTTTAATGCTAGTGGTTTGATTTTCCTACAGGAAGAAGCATGTGTTTAGGGTGTGCCACAGTCCATGGACCCAGAACCCTTCATCCATAACCCATCCTTCCTGCTCCCCCTGTACTCTGCTAGACTTCCGGGTCTAGCCCCAGAGCAACTCTGCAAGGCCACACACCGGTACAGACCTCCATAGTTAAAGTCAGAACTCTACTCCGTCATTGAATGTAATTCATTTTTTCTTCCTGATTCCTTAATTGAATTTAGAATGTGTGACACATTGAACTTGAGAGATAAGTGTATCATAGTATGGTTCTCAAAGTCAAACTATGTGTGTACCATCACATCCAGCCGGTGTCCAGGCCATAAGACCTGCCATCCTACGTTCCCAGCGGACTGGAGCAGGGGGAGGGCCTGTTCAATCAGCAGAGGTATGTAGATATTACACATGCTCATTTTTTTTGTAACTGGTAATTTTGTGGATAGAGAAATTATATGATTCAGTAGGGGACAATTCAAAGTCAGTGTTAGTAACATCCCACTGGGCACAGATATAAATTCAATGTTTATTTAACTGAAATGAAGTGTAAACAGTGTTTATTTAACCAGTGTGTGCCGAGTGGGATGACCATTACCCAGAGTACAGTAAACATATGGTTTCTGTGTGTGTTGAGTGTCAGCCCTCTGTAGGAGGAATGATGTTCCTTGGCCCTCAGCCCCCCTGCACCTCCCCCCTCCAGCAGTACCGCATTGCAGCTACACTCCACACCACAACAGGGTTATCACTGCTTAGATGCATGAAAGTCAAGAGGTAGCTACTGCTGCACAGGCACATGACTGTCCAGGGACTACGGACATGAGACTGAAACCACCTTGGGCAAGCAGCAGAAACAGAGCCCCACTCTAATCTTCATCTGTCCTCCTACAGTTTCATTAGATCTATTTTACAGAAGATCCACTGTACTGTCAGCTTTGGCATCTATTGGTTGCCTGTTTAAATACATTGTACATGGTTAAATGGTCACAAATGTCAACATTACTCAATTGGATAAAAGAAAAAAATATATGTTTTGTTTTAAATAGGCAGGTTGCAAGTTGGGATGTATTGTATTTTCCTCCAGGTCAAAGAGGTGTAAGAAATTAAAATGTATTATTCTCAGTAAAGTCTTACTAAATCCTGTCCTTTATCGAAAAGCATTCCATGTCATTTAAAAAGAGAGTCAATTGACAAGATCAAGGTGCTTCTACATCTGCAATGCTTGTTGTTTGGGGTTTTAGGCTGGGTTTCTGTACAGCACTTTGTGACATCAGCTGATGTAAAAAGGGGCTTTATAAATACATTTGATTGATTGACTGAACCAAACCAAGACAAAAACACAGAGGATGGTCAAGGGGAAGCACCACAACAGTGTAAGTGGATCTAGAGCTGTTCCCCACCATATCAATCACCCAAATTCCATCTCCTGTTTATTCTCACGTAACAAAACAACAACTCCCCAATACTAACTCTAACCCCCCCCCCCCCCCTCTCAGGAACTTAGTTTTGTTCTTTATTTTATCAAGTTAGAAATGATACTACAAACAAAAATGATTTATTTAATTTATTATTGTAATCTTTAAAACAATGGCCCCACTCCTCCCCCATTAGTAAAGCTGGAATCAAACATTGTAGATAAAGAGCGGCTTCGCAGCAGGACTCCTAAATGAAGTGTCAACTCCCTTCATCCAGGTCACGATTTTAAGCAAATCAACTTTCTCCAACTTTCCCAAGTGATCGGTCTTATATTTCCTTCCTATTTGTCACTGGGGCTGAGCTCCCTGCCATCCAGGACCTCTATACCAGGCGGTGTCAGAGGAAGGCCCTAAACATTTTTCAAAGACTCCAGCCACCCATGTCATAGACTGTTCTCTCTGCTACCACATAACAAGAGGTACAGGAGTGCCAAGTCTGAGACCAAAGGGCACCTGAACAGCTTCTACCCCGAAGCCATAAGACCACAACAATTAATCAAATGTCTACCCGGACTATTTTCATTGACCCCCTTGTGCATAGAGCACTGGCTCTATACACTCACACATACTACACTGACACAGACACACTTTCACACTCTTCGCATACACTGCTGCTACTCTGTTTATTATCCATCCTGATTGCCTAGTCACTTTTACCCTTACCTACATGTACATATTACCTCGTACCCCTGCACATTGAGTCAGTACAGGTACAACTTTTATATAGCCTCGTCATTTTATTGTGTCACTGTTTCCTTCATTTTTCCCCCTATTGTTTAACTCAGTTTTGTTGGGAAAGGGCTCGTAAGTAAGCACAGTAAAGCCTACACCTGTTGTATTCGGCGCATTTGACAAATCAAATTTGACTTGAAATACACTTGATTCTATGATGTTCAGTCAACTCAGAGCCACAGATGATCCACAACCAGGACCAACCCAAAACCCAGCACAGAGGTCCTCAGTGAATGTGGTCTGGACTCTGTGGAGGAGGGTCATTGTATCCGAGACGCTGTAGAAGGCCAGAGTCCCTGCCCTGCTGTCCAGATACACTCCTACTCTGGTGGAGCAGGGGACAGGGATATCAGTCCTATTCTTATTGTGCCAATAGGAACAACTCGAGTTGCGACACACCAAACTCCAGGACTGATCATTGGAACCAAAGCAACATTCCAATCCGCCCTTCCTGCTGATGCTTCTGTATGTGATGGCTACCTCACACTCCCCCCTCCTATCCACCTCACAGTAGCGGGTTCCAGACAGATCCTCTTTACACAACACCTGGTAGTGGTCTGTGAATCTGTCTGGGTGGTCAGAATAAGACAGAGCCTTGTCACTCCATGACACTTCTCTATTGCACTCAGACAGACGCAGGTGTTGATACGCCGAGTTGGGATCCAACGTGAGATGGCAGTAGTCTAAGAAAATGAAAAAATTAAAAGAAGGTGAAATATGCAGTCGTGATAAGGTCTGTGTGTGTGTGTGTTTGTGTGTGTTTGACGGTATTACTTACTCTCCAAGAACTCCACTCTGGTCTTGGGCTCATGATGAAATGTACTTCAGCAGCAGCCATTACTATATAGAGTAGGGAGATACATTGAGTAATTAATGTTTAATGAAGAAGCATTCAATACAAATATATACAACATTAAACAAAGATGAAATATCAACTCATTGTGTGTGTGTGTGTGTGTGTGTGTGTCTGTGTGTGTATTACTCACATTCTGGTCTTGGGCTGAGGACATAGACTTCGGAGACAGCCGTTACTATATTGTATATAGGCAGACAAATGGATGTATTCATTTATAATCAAGAAGCATTTAACAGAAAGTTAAAATATTTGGTTATCTTCACTATATCTGTAACACTTACCTTTTCCAGGTATCTGGACCATTTCCTCCTTCAATACATCCTCCAGTCGCTCCATCATTCCAGAGATGGAGCTCTTCACTTCCTCAAAGGAGAAGTGCTGGTTGGCAGTGATATAGGGTAAGAGCTCAGATCCAGGAGCCACACAAAGAGACTGGAAAGTCTACAGCGAGCGAGAGAGAGAGGAAGAATAGACAATAAGAAAATTGCAGAATTCTGGAGCTCAGAGGTTATATGTTGTGTAGAAGTAAGGAATCCTAGGTCATGTTCAATGGGCACAAACGAGGAACATATTATGAAACAAAAATAAACATTCCTATTGAACAAGCTCAGGTAGTTTCGTGCCTAGCTCTGAACACCACCCTGCCACTGTGGATAGAAAGAGTGATGTCACCTTGAGGAAATGAATGTTATCCTCTGTTTGTGCGAGCTGCTCCAGCTCCTTGTCTCTCCTCTTCAGCTCAGCTATCTCCTGCTCCATTCGCACCAGGAGTCCTTCAGCCTGGCTTACTGCCGCCCTCTGGTGGGCGCTGATCAGCTCCTTCACCTCACAGCGCCTTCTCTCAATGGAGCGGATCAGCTCAGCAAAGACCAGCTCACAGTGCTCCACTGCTGCCTGTGCTGAAAGCTGTTACGAGAGAAGAAGAGAGAAGAAAGGGGGGCCATTTTAACCAGCACATTCACTCTGCACTCACCTAGACCCATAGATAACTCCTCTTTGCATTGTGTCATTATAGCATCTGTGATAGCATGGCCAGCGCAATTGTGGTCTCCATTTTGACTAGTACATTTTCTTCCTCACAATTGGCTGATCCCTCCTGATGATCTCGCTGGACATGACTCCAACAAGATCACCAGGAGGGATCAGCCAATGAAGTCCCACCCAGTTGACTAAATTAAAATGGTAGAAGCCCTCTACAGCACTGCCCATGCTAATATGGCCTTTTGGCCACTAGAGGCCTCTATCATTCTCTATGCCTAGACCCCAGACAATCAGTCCCTATAGTGTGTCCCAGTGGTATTAGGCTCCTCCCTGGTTTTAGTTTAGAAATAGTACATAACTTTCTGGAAAATAAATGTACATACTCTAAATGGTTAATAAATACTCACTGAAAGGGACATCACCGCCTGTCTTATGTCCTGCATCTCCTTCTCTCTCACAAAGATTCTCAGCCCGACTTGCTGCCGTTTCTCCCTCAGCTGCCCCTGAAGAGAATAACATTTTCAAATTATTACCAAAATGGACAACAGTTTTCATAATCGACCAAGTTATGTTTTTGAGTGGGGAAATACTGTCATATGGCAAAAACATGATTATGCTAAACAAATCACTTAGACTAAATTAAATGATAAATGAGTGCCTTCAAGACAAAAAGGTTACGATAGTTCAGAGTTCATACCTCTGCAGTGTATGTAAATGAGTGACCTTTGACTTTTGAAGATTCGGTCTGGATGTTATCTGGCCCATCCTGCTGTTTACTGTAATCTACTCCATCCTTTGTTTGTTTTAAAGTGATTTTGTTGTGACAGCCTATTTTGTCTAACAGAGTTGGTTTTTGACTATCATCAGTCAATTTGAAAGCAGAATAGAGAATTTACAAATAAGAACCTAATTGTGGATTATGTGATACTGAACCCAGAGTGTGTGTCACTGGAACAGCTCAACTTTGGAGTTGGCTGGAATTTCCTGCTCTTCCAGTTCCTGGCAAAACAGTCAGCAATAATGAAGCTGATCTCTAAATATAATACATTATAGATGGCAGTATAATGTTCTAGATCCTTAGGCCTACCTGTTTCTCCGTCCTCTCTGCGGCTGAGTCATCACGATCACATTTCACATCTTCAGGTCCAGAGACACAAGAAGCAGAGGGAACCGTTTTGAAATCTGTCTTCAATTTCTCTACCAACTCAGCCAGCAGAATGTTTCTGTTCAGAGCAGGTCTTGGGGTGAAGGTCTGTCGGCACTGGGGGCAGCTGTGAATTCCCTTTTGGTCATCAAGACTCCAATATCCCTTGATACAGCCTTTACAGTAGCTGTGTCCACAGGGAATAGTCACTGGATCCTTCAGTAGATCCAGGCAGATCGAACAACTGATCGAGTCCATGGCCTCGAGTATTCTGGTGCACACACCAACCAACTGAGCAAAACAGTATCAGAGTCCCAAGTGGTGAATGCTGAGGAGTCGAAGAGAAAGGCTATCACATGCGCTGCTGTTACGTGAGAAGTGTTTACACTTCCTGTTTGGGTTGGGTCGTGGGTAATCTCGGAAATCCCAGACGTGTCCGCTATACCGGAACATTGAGGGGTTCGATTCATCCCGTCCGGGCGCCCGTGTAGGCGTGTTTCGCTTCGGCTGAAAGTTTATTGCATTCGATTTGGAACCGGGCTGCCTCCCGGGCGTGAACCAGGTGCCCCGTTCAAAGGCCAGGGCGAAATCGTCTCAAAACAAAATTGACGTAGACCTAATTCAGCACGTATATAGTAGCTAATAACTAGGATTCAATGAACACCAGTTAGAAAATTCTAACATGTTATGGATAATATGTTCATGTTTGTGGACGATGCCTTGTTGCTAAAATGACCGATTGGTGCAGATTACTATTCAATTCGAGAAAAGAGCACCTCCCTCCCCGCTTTCGCCCAATGACGTGACGGGGTTATGCCCGATGCCCCGCGGTTCAGCATAATCGAATCTGCCCATTGGTAACATTGTGGCAGGTAACCCGTCTGTCTACAATAGTTCGTTAGTGTCTTTGCCGTTGTCATGTATGTATAGCGCGAAGCCCTGATTTGTCCCTTACATCCTGGAAAACATGATAAGTAGTCAGGCTAAGAGCCAAAAATAGAAATGAGAAGTCATCTATAGGCCTAAATGGATCTGACGTTTGCCGGGGATGACATACAAGCGCAGCCGATCAACGTTCCAGCTAACCAAAGAGATGCAGTTGGGAGGTGGCTGGGTGTATAAAGTGCTGCGTCTTTGCTGTCAAGACTACCGCCACAAAATAATCATTCAACCTTAATGATTAAACCATTTATTTTCTTTTAAGCAAAGTAGTAAAACATTGTAGTAACAAAACGATTTAACACCTACCTAACCATGCAGTTCCCAAGTAATATCGAGTGCAATGTGTAGGCTAACAAATATGTATATACAAATATTTACTCGAAAACTGAAGCACAGCTATCAACTTCAGATTGATAAAATATTTTGTGGCTTTTAGGCATTTTTTTCAGCACTCTGCAACCCTCTAGTTTATAGTGATTATTTGCATTACAGAGATATCAAACCAGGAGTGCTTTCAGCAGGACGCAACATTGTTACATCCAGAAAGCAAATTTCTCTGTAGAACAAACTTGCCCTGTGACGTGTAGAATAAGAAACCATGTCTTTCTGCGACGTTCGTGCCCCCCCCACAAAAATAAAAAAATCCATGATTGTAGACCTTTTTTTATAGACCTTACAGGTAGTAATTTAATATTGTTTACATCCCCAACTATGTTAACATCAAAACTATATTTTACAACGTCAGTTATGTCATTCATTAGACTAACATACATCATAATATTAACCTCATCTTGTCTCCCACTTCTATGCTGATTCATTTTCTTCCTCAAAATCCTTCCTTCAAATGGAATTCAAGTCATTGCTGATCCTCCATCAGTTTTGTTTTTAATCATTTTTTCCCCCATTGTAGAGAACATGTTCTGCTGCCAAGAGCTTGCAGCAATTGTTGTTACTGGAACAGACAGACACACACACACACACACACACGTAAATGTAACACCTCACATAGTGGAGAAGTCAACACACAAAACAAGTATTTTATAAAGCAGTGAATTGAGTCATCCAAGTCCACACAGAAGAGAAACTACACTATTGCCTCAATCAGCACAATGCTTTGTGATTGTCCACTTAGTCCCATATTTAATGTACAGCCTTTGATGTCCTGCTGTTGACGAAGTCTGCTTTTCTATATCCAGCCTACCAAATGATGAGAGGAAAAGCAACACAGATTAATTAAAAACTATTGTCACCACACAAAATGTTTCTTATCCTTTAGAGGTTATACTGTGTAGGGACCTCACCTTCCTATAGGCCCTGTGGAGCTCTGAGTGGCTCCACATGCTGTGTAGTAGGATGCAGGCTGCCTGGCCAGCCCTGGTGGGACCAAACCTAAAGGGACACAAGGTTACTGTCATCGGACATAAAAGGAACAGTATAAAGCAAGGGAAGAGGTTTAACAGATTAAAATAAATTCCCTCCAATCCAACTCACAATGTTCAGGAATAATACAGTGCATTTTAAGGCCAACTACAGTCTTTGCATAGCCTCAACCAACAGTGCCACATCGACTGTGCAGTCGGGCATCAGATTACTACGTGCAGTATATCATGATGTGGTTAGTGGACATGTTAAATCCAGGCAATGTAGTCAGCCTGGAACACAGCCATGGTCTTCAGAAGCTACCCACTGACCCGTTGTCCTTTGCGCTGATGTTGATGATCTTGGGCAGCGCCCCGTGGTTGACGATGGCCCTGACGTGCTGCGTCTCATCCTGGCTCAGGTTGATGAGGATGTGGCACAGGGACACAGTCACCTCTATAGGCAGGTCTGTGCTCGTGTCCGAGTTGGGTAACATGACCACCAGCTGTGGCAACACCTGTTTGACTACAGAGAGAGTGGAACGCTTCGTGAGAGATTGTTTGATTTTCTACAGTGGTAGGTTTTTATGCTGCTGTGCTTTTACATACACTTACAAGTCCAAAAACAAATACTTTGTGGGACTTAAGTAGGACTAAAACATTGCGGTTGATGAGTCAATTCACAGCTCACCAATGTGAGCGTGAAGCTCTCTGTAGCGTGAGATGTTACATAGCAGGGACACAGCAGTCTTCTTCACAACCATCCCTCCTTCCTGGAGCATCTTCATGGCCTGGAGTAGACCATTCTCCCGCTGTACTATGGTGTGGGCGATGGCCTGGGATACCTGCCCATACAGAGCCATGAGCCAAACATCAACTGATAGTGAATATAGTAATGCATAATATAGTATTCACATCAATGTAATACTTACTATACAGTCAAGTCATGACAACATAGATGGTTGTATTGTAGTTATTCCAATCAAACCCATGGTCAAATCAATTCCACACTCCCAGAAGAGTACATAGCCCATATTTTATTTATTTATTTCACCTTTATTTAACCAGCTAGGCAAGTTGAGAACAAGTTCTCATTTACAATTGCGACCTGGCAATATATCTGTGATAAAGCCTTACCAGGCCGTTCCCAGCTGTGATGTTCTGCAGGGCTCCGATGGCAGCCTCCTGGGTGTAGGGACAGATGCTGCGGGCCATAATTGACAGGTACATGCGCACAGTGATGGCGCTCCACAGCCACTCTATCCCACAGGGACTACCCTTCTCCTCCAGCAGAGGGCGCTTTGGTTCAAGACGCTATAGGACCAAAACAACCAGAAAACTTTGAATGAAAGGGCCTCCTGTTAACTCCCAGATACCAGGTTTCACATTCATTTTCAATTCATGTGTATAAGGCTTTTAACAATTACATTTGTCAAAGAAAACCGGGCTTAAAGAGTCCGTTCAAAATGTATGCTTCACCACTTAATTAACAAGGCGGCTTATCCATAACATAGGCATTGCCAATTTACTTTAGTGGTAATAACTCATTTTTAACCAGATAAACAGGGCATGTCAAGTACATAAGGGCAACAAAGATGATAACAGCCACAACAGAGGTGATGGGAGCCCACCTGGATGATTTTGGCACTGCGGGAGCCGAAACAGCCGGGGGTCTTGGTCTTTGGAGCCAGGTTGAGTCGAGACTCATGGAGCTCGCTGGCCAACTTCTGTGGAAGCTCCATCTCCATCTGGTAGGAGAGGTTATGTAGGATGCACACACAGTTCTCTGTGGACTGTGAAGGAGAGAAGTGGTTCTGTTCAGGGGACTATGATTTTAAGATCAAATATTCTGCAATGTCTATTGTAAAAAAATATATACATTAAAAAAAATTGAGAACAGCTGGTTCACGATGTTCTCAATATTTCAACACTAAATGCGAGATGAAGTTGTTCTAGAGACAAATTGATAAAATATAGGCAAAAACAGTCTTGTTTAATTTCCCTGTGTCAATATTTAGTCGACCTACAAATGTTTAGTAACGCTCGTAACGAAAAGAAACAAGTGAACATTTTGCACAAAAGCTTAGTAAATGTTACTTTAGTCCTTCACATGCAGTACCTTGTCATCAGGCTTGTAGTCAGCTATCGTCCCGCGGATGTAGTACACCAGGGAGTCAATAAGGTTCTCACACTGCCGCATGGCTTTTCTCCCTTCTGGACCAGTCGAGCTTATGTTTCTGACAACAACAATGACAGGTTGTCATTATCGCCACTAGGCAACAACAAAAGCATTCTTTACATTCTACATTCTAGACATTGTCCAAACTGGCTAAATGTTTGTAGCAGAGAGATATTTGGTGTACTTTAAAAAGCTTTTCTGTTATCTGCAGAGAAAGCCATTACAACAGGTCACTGTAATAACATGTCTATGTGTTGAGAGATAGCAACGCGTTTCAAGCACAAAGGAAACATAAGCAAATGAGCAACACGAGTTAATCTTTCACTTTAATTTCAACCCCTGGTCAATGAGTCAACTGTTCCACTTCCTTTTAGATGAAGTCAAGCAAAAACATGAGTTGCCTCAATACATGTGACCAAATGGTAATTATTTATTCCTAAAAAGTCTGCAGCCTTTTTGTCAACGTCAAGTCAAATACAGTAACATTAGTGATGGCCCAAGGTTATGGCTGTGAGTTGGAGTGTTGTGTTTTCGTTTTAAAATCAGGCCAAAGACTGAGGAATTCCTCAGAGTTACACAAGTCAATAGTTGCCAGGGCTTGATAGCACCAGCCAATATGGATTGAGGTTTCAATTCTACTAGAGCCACTAAGAGGAAGAGAGCTCCATTAATAATTTAGTCCCTGCCTGTTTTCAGTTGTATCGGTTGCTAGGCAAAAGCAAAACACTACTTGTTATACCATGTTGTGTTTGTCAGGTGGTATATCTGTGCCAAACCAAATCAATGGCTGTCAGATCAACAGGAACACAAGGTATGCAGGATATTGTTTCCAGAGCGTTGCTGCTCATGCCTGTTTTGCCAGGTAGAAAGGAGTAACAGGATGACAATGGCCTTGGAGGAACCTCACAGTTCTCACTCATGGCGAGGAGGCTGTCAGAGAGAAATATAATCATCTTGACAAAGCCTTGTGAGAAGTAACACTGTGGCGAGAGATGGATTGGACATGAACCGCCTGGGTCACCGTATAATAATTGGTCCCTTCAGAAAGTATTCACACCCCTTCACTCGTTCCACATTTTGTTGCGTTACAGACAAAAATTTTAAATGAATTCAATTGAGATTGTGTCACTGATCTACACACAATACCCAGTAATGTTAAAGTGGAATTATGTTTTTAGCAATGTTAACAAAGGAATTCAAAATGAAAAGCTGAAATGTCTTGAGTCAATAAGTATTCAACCCTTTTAGAGTACAAATATGTGCTTAAGTCACATAATAAAGTAGCATCGACTCACTGTGTGCAATAATATTAACATGATTTTTGAATGACACCTTCTCTGTACCCCACACATACAATTATCTGTATGGTCCCGCAGTTGAACAGAGAATTTTAAAGATTGAACAAAAAAAAAGACCAGGAAGGTTGTTTTTTGTTGCCAATGCCTCACGAAGAGGCAGATGGGTAAAAAAAAAAAGACATTGAATATCACTTTGATCATGTTGAAATTATTAATTACACTTTGGATGGTGTGTCAATACACCCAGTCACTACAAAGATACAGACACTGTTCCTAACTCAGTTCCCAGAGAGGAAACCGCTCAGTAAAACTGCAAAAAAACATGGCAAAGAAATTTACTTTTTGTCCTGAATACAAAGCAAATCAAACAGAGTACCTCTCTTCATATTTTCAAGCATGGTGGTGGCTGCATCATCTTATGGGTATGATTGTCATTTGCAAGGACTAGGGAGTTTTTTAGGATAAAAATAAACAGAAGAGCTAAGCATAGACAAAATCCTAGAGGGAAAACTTGGTTCAGTCAGCTTTCCAACAGACCCAGAGACAAATTCCCCTTTCAGCAGGGCAATTACCTAAAATACAAGGCCAAATATACACTGGAGTTGCTAAAAAGAAAATATATGTTCTTGAATGGCCTAGTGGCCTAGTTACAGTTTTGACTTAAATCTACAGCGAGACTAGAAAATGCCTGTCTAGTTATCATCAACAACCAATTTGACAGAGCTTGAAGAATTCTCTCATTAATAAGTGGGCAAATATTGTACAATCCAGGTGTGCAAAGCTCTTAAGAGACTTGCAGAGAAAGACTCCCAGTCAAAGGTGATTCTAACATGTATTGACTCAGGGTGTTGAATACTTATCTAGTCAAGATATACAGTTGAAGTCAGAAGTTCACATACACCTCAGCCAAATACATTTATACTCAGTTCAACAATTCCTGACATTTAATCCAAGTAAAAATGTCCTGTGTAAGAATGTGAAATGTCAGAATAATAGTAGAGAGAATGATTTAATTCAGCTTATATTTCTTTCATCACATTCCCAAAGGGTCAGAAGTTTATATACACTCAATTAGCATTTGGTAGCATTGCCTTAAATTTTTTAAACTTGGGTCAAACGTTTCGGGTAGCCTTCCGCAAGCTTCCCACAGTAAGTTGGGTGAATTTTGGCCCATTCCTCCTGACAGAGCTTGTGTAACCGAGTCAGGTTTGTAGGCCTCCTTGCTCGCACACACTTTTTCAGTTCTGCCAACAAATTTTGGCAGGTCAGGGCTGTGTGATGGCCACTCCAATACATTGACTTTGTTGTCCTTAAGCCATTTTGCCACAATTTTGGAAGTATGCTTGGGGTCCAATTGGAAGAACCATTTGCAACCAAGCTTTAACTTCCTGACTGATGTCTTGAAATGTTGCTTCAATATATCCACAATTTTCCATCCTCATGATGCCATCTATTTTGTGAAGTGCACCAGTCCCTCCTGCAGCAAAGCACCCCCACAACACGATGCTGCCACGGTGCTCTTCGGCTTGCAAGCCCCCCACTTTTTCCTCCAAACATAACGATGGTCATTATGGCCAAACGGTTCCATTTTTGTTTCAGCAGAACAAAGGACATTTCTCCAAAAAGTATTATCTTTGTCCCCATGTGCAGTTGCAAACCGCAGTCTGGCTTTTTTAATGGCGGTTTTGGAGCATTGGCTTCTTCCTTGCTGAGCGGGCTTTCAGGTTATGTCGATATAGGACTTGTTTTACTGTGGATATAGATACTGTTATACCCGTTTCCTCAGCATCTTCACAAGGTCATTTGCTGTTGTTCTGGGATTGATTTGCACTTTTCCGCACTAAAGAATGTGTCTCCTTCCTGAGCGGTATGACAGCTGCATGGTCCCATGGTGTTGATACTGGCATACTATTGTTTGTACAGATGAACGTGGTACCTTCAGGCATATGGAAATTGCTCCCAAGGATGAACCTGACTTGTGGGTGTCTACAATGTTTTTTCTGAGGTCCTGGCTGATTTATTTTGATTTTCCCATGATGTCAAGTAAAGAGGCAATGAGTTTGAAGGTAGGCCTTGAAATACATCCACAGGTACACCTCTAATAGGCTAATTGACATAATTTGAGTCAATCAGAAGCTTCTAAAGCCATGACATAATTTTCTGGAATTTTCCAAGCTGTTTAAAGGCCCAGTCAACTTAGTGTATCTAAACTTCTGACCCACTGGAATTGTGATACAGTGAATTATAAGTGAAATAATCTGTCTGTAAACAATTGTTGGAAAAATAACTTGTGTCATGCACAAAGTAGATGTCCTAACCGACTTGCCAAAACTATAGTTTGTTAACAAGAAATTTGTGGAGTGTTTGAAAAACGAGTTTTAATGACTCCAACTTAAGTGAATGTAAACTTCCGACTTCAAATGTATTAGTGTTTTATAGTGTAATATTACATATATTTTTATCTTCCACTTTGACAGAATATTTTGTGTAGATTGTTGAATTACATTTTTTTTAAAGACGTCCATTTTAATCCCACTTTGTAACACAACAAAATGTGGAAAAAGTCAAGGAGTGTGAATACCTTCTGAAGGCACTGTACACCATTTAGCAGAAGCTTTTAACCAATGCGACTTAGTCATGCATGCATACATTACGTACAGATGGACCTGGGAATCGAACCCACTGTGCTGGCTTTGAAAAGCGCCACACTCTACCAACTAAGCTACAGATGACCATCAATCAATAAATGATTTCATGATCATTCCAAACATAAATACTATACCCCTTTCTGCATCCCACTGCCTAGTGTCTATCCCAGGCTGCCCTAAGATGGATCCCTAGAAATACTTGACCACAGATTCTACATAGGTCAGTGCCAAACACACAAATGGTCAATAAACGCCTTTGTCCAGACCAGACGACCTACCGGAGGCAGCCAGTGGCGTTGTAAAAGGTGTCTGGGTCAGCCAGCATGGAGTCTTTGGGGTTCTCCCCCTCAGACAGGCCTGAGCAGGGCACCAGCACAGAAGTGGTCAGGATCTCCAGGGCCTCTTTGGAGAGATGCTCCTTCAGCAGGTCATGGGAGGATAGGTTCCACAACAGCCCTGTGGAACGTTTCATTCTTAGGTTACTGCTGTGTCATTACCATTTTACCGTGTAAGTTCATGTAAATCACATATTCACAAAGCATCTCAGAATAGGAGTGCTGATCTAGGATCAGCCCCCCTCATTCATTATGGTTTAAAAGGATAAACTGATCCTAGATCCACTCTCCTGCTCTGAGGCACTTTGTGAATACGCGCCCTGGTCATTAATAAAGTGCTACGACAATTTCTTTCAGATCTACATGAGCAGGTCATCAAACTAACCAGTGAGCTGCCGCCGGGTCTCTATGTCACGACTTCTCCTGAGCAGACACAGTGCAGGGGCCACGCCCTTGTTGTCCTTCACCTCCATCTTGTTCTCGCTGCTCTCGAAGACGACGTTTCGGAGCGCCCCCGCCGCTATGCGCTCCAGCTCCTCGCTGTCGCTCTGCAGCAGTTTGATCAGCTTGGGTATACCGTGAAGGTAGAACACCTGGAGACAGACAGGCAGAGATCTTCATCTACCCTTGTTCCTATGAAGAGTGAGCTCAACTTGAATTTTCATGCGAATCGCCCACATAATCTCAATAGAAATTGAAGGGAAAATACCCCTACCAACCCAATTATTTGAAAATGGCACATACTGTATTATCAACATCAGCTATATTGTAGGCCTACAGGCCAGAAAGCCTTTAACCTTAATTGAGCAGGCAAGTCAACAGTAGTAGAGATGGGCCCCAGCTCACCATCTTCTTAGCGTCAGCACTGTTGAAACATTGGTTTTGAATAAAGCTGGCAGCAGTGATCTGCATCTCCTCATTCTCTTGGCCCAGCAGGTTCACTGCCCTCTCCAATGTCAGCTCAGGCACCTTGCTCTCTGACTTCCTGTGTATGGGAGAGAGCATTGAAGAGGAACTTCCTGTCATTGACAAACACACACACACACACTCACTTTATCAATCCCAAATTCTGATTAATCCAATTTCTCAACCTCACAACACTTTCCATTATATACACCCATCACCGAATCTGGGTAAATCATTGACCTGAAATGGCAGATAAGCAACTGAACCACCAATAATTCTCTGGAAGACTCTTTTACAATAGCTTTAGTGCCAGCCGAGATAAGCCACTGAAATCTGGAACCAACAGGATCCTGAACAGCTTCTACCCCTAAGTCATAAAACTGCTAAATAGCTAGTTACAGTTAACCAAATAGCTACCTAGACTGCATTGACACTTTTTGCTGCTGTTGATAATCTATCCTGTTTATTATCTATCCTAGTCACTTTATTCCTAGTCATGCAGTATGTACATATCTACCTCAACTTGTACCCTTGCAAATCAATTCGGTACTGGTACCTCGAGCAAGTTATCCTTACTCATTGTGCATTTATTATTACTTGTTATTACTTTCCTATTATTTCTCTATTTTCTCTCTCTGCATTGTTGGGAAGGGCCCGTAAGTAAGCATTTCACTGTTAGTCTACACCTGTTGTTTACAAAGCATGTGACATATAACATTTAATTTGAGAACTAAATTAATTGCCAGATCTAATCATCTTCAGGTTTGTATGGAACGCATAAGCCGTCTTACACCACAGTGACTTCATTCACGTCTGTCTGCTGGATCTCTGGCTCCGCCGCCGCCCTCATCTGGCCCATGTCCACCTCCATGCTGACCAGTGAGGCTGGGTACGAAGGAGGCCATTTTGCTCCCACATGCCCCTGGCTCTCCTTCCCCACCTGGCCCAGCCAGGCCAGGCCCTCTGTTCTCTGGGTAGCATTGAATGACCCGTAGCCTGTTTGTCTCCTCGCCCCCTTTTGAACCTCCATCAAGTAGGGGCTGTTGTCGGTGCGAATCGCAGGGCTGCTGCACAGGAATGAGTGGTCTGCAGAGAGTGGCTGAGGCCCTTGAGTCTGTCTGAGGGACTGGCCCCAGTGGTAGTTGCCGCCGTTAGCGATGGCGTGTGTCCTTGTGCTACGGGCCATTTCTGAATGGGCATAACGCCGCATCAAGTCTGTCCCATACGACCGCTCCTCTGAAGTCCCCATCATGGGCGGCTGGCTAGGGCCGGGGAGGGTGTAGGTTCCGAAACGGAGTGACCCGTAGGCCAGACGGGAGCGAGGTAACTCGGGGCTGGTGACTGGGGTCAAATCCACCCTCTTAGACGGACTTCTTCTAGTCTCCTTCAAAGACGACAGGCTGCTGAAGTCCCTGCCTCCGACCTGGCCAAAAGATGAGTGTGTCTACATGGAAAGATGAAAAGCAGATGTTCCCCCGTTTCAGAAGGCTCACAACTGAATCAACCATAAAGACATTTCTGGTAATAATGCTAAAACATCTGTGTAAATCTGTTGCATATAATTGGACACAGTCTTGATGACTCAAAGCAACACAAAAGGTTTAGGGAAAAATATCCAACAAAATGCTCTCTCTGATGTCTGAATAACCACGGTTCTGTTTGTATTGTTGCATCATCCTGTATTGTGTGTTTTAAAGCCACACCTTACACGGAACCCAAACCAGCTGCGCGCGTGCGCCATCGTGCATACATTTATTTTGTACCCCCACACCAAACTTGATCACGACACGCAGGTTAAAATATCAAAACATACTCTGAACCAATTACATTATTTGGGGACAGGTCAAAAAGCATTAAACATGTATGGCAATTTAGCTAGTTAGCTTACACTTGCTAGCTAATTTGTCCTATTTAGCTAGCTTGCTGTTGCTAGCTAATTTGTCCTGGGATATAAAACATTGAGTTGTTGTTTTACCTGAAATGCACAAGGTCCTCTACTCCGACAATTAATTCACACATAAAACGGTCAACTGAATCGTTTCTAGTCATCCCTCCTCCTAGGCTTTTTCTTCTCTTGAATTTATATTGCGATTGGCAACTTTCATAAATTAGGTGCATTACCACCACTGACCTCATTCGTCTTTCAGTCACCCACGTGGGTATAACCAATGAGGAGCTGGCACGTGGGTACCTGCTTCTATAAACCAATGAGGAGATGGGAGAGGCAGGACTTGCAGCGTGATCTGCGTCAGAAATAGAACTGACTTCTATTTTAGCCCTTGGCAATGCAGACGCTCGTTGGCGCACGCGAGCAGTGTGGGTGTAATAATTGAATAATATAGATTTCTGAATTTATTTTGCAACATGAGCGGTGTAGTCAGCCTGTAAGGTTTCCTTTAGGAATCTTGAAGATATTATTCAATAAAACTGCAGTTCAATTCAAATTGTCTATGCGAGATGATAGAATTTCAGCGCTTGGTTGAACAGACAAAGGGGCGATAAATATGTCAAGTGTGCCAGGAGGAAAGGCTTTATTTGTCACATTTTTGAGATGGGTATCTAACACGCTCTGCCCTATGGGCTTGGGGCTTACAATAGCTGCACATCCCTGAGACTATCCAATTTGTTTTTATTCAAACCATATGGGCAGTACATTCAAAACCAATTATTTTAGGGGTAAATAGAAATCTAATTTCCCTGTTGTTTCTTGTGAAGTTTAACACCTCAGTGACGCACTAAATATGGAATTCAAGTAAAAAATATTTTTAAAAACACTTCACATATCCTCCAGACACATTGCACTTGACTGCCATGCAGGTTGAAGTCCCTTGCTCCGGAGTTGAATCACGTAGCTGTTATTTCTAACATTCAGGCTCTCTGATTAACTTTAGGGAGGCTAAAGCACCTGTGACTGTGGATAGTGGGTTGTGTACTATAGGGAAGGCCTTACCTTCATGTTAGACCAGGTTCCATCTCTGGAACCGGTGATAATTGATGGCTTTCTGGATAGATGAAGACTACCTGAAAGACACACCACATGTGTTCTGAAGGCCCATGCCATCGCACCAATTCCCTAATTACCATCTGGACACACGCCCTCTCCTATTGGAAAGGTAAATGGAGAGGACCACAAATACAGTAGGCTAGAGGAGATTGCAATCATGTTAGAAGACGATTATATTCAAGCATCATGACAAATACAATGTCACTAAGAATGTGACACAAATGACTAGGCCTGCATGTCCATTCGGTTGCATCTGGTTTCGACCCGTCCTGTATTTCCTGGTAGACTATGTCTAAACAGCCCCCCCCCACCTACCTTCAAATTCCCTTGTCGATTTCAATAGGCTAATCTTCACAGACCTTGTTTATTCGTGCAGACTCAATTAAAAACACATTGTAAACTACTATTTTACCATTGGACGTTGTCTTTTTGCCCTTACGAGCAAGTGTGAGCTGCACTTGTTGCTGAACACGAAAACTCCGGTCGGTTGAATGAGTCTTTGTATTATCCTCCGGTGGTAATGCCAAACTCGTGTCATCTGCGTCGACTGTGAATGAGTCTAGCGCAGGTAAAACCGACTTAATAAATGGCGGCGCTTCCATGATTCCGTAGCTCTCCAAACGTGTAATTCCATAAAATAGCCCGCAGATTCATAAAAAGTGTCACTATCGTCCTTTCTCGATCCGTTCATACACAGTGACTCGGTGTTTCCGAACAGTGAAGTATTCGAGTGAGTCCGTTCCGGTGCAAGCGAGACAGTTGAGTTCATTGCCACTGGGGTGTGGCCTGTATAGTCGACACCTGTAATATCATTTTACAAATAAGGAAGGCGAGGACACGCTGCGAAGAATGCCCAAAATATTATCGTTGATAGGCAACAAGGCCAATTCTCTGGCAAATAGCAACCCTTGTAGATCCGGGATGGGCAACTGGCGCCCTCCACATTATAGCCCCGCGGATATGTCTCCCCCAAACCACTTTTTTTAAGGAACTGTCAGGGTCTCAATTTACTGTTGATAGTTGGACTAGTACAATACACAAGTTGCTATTTCGAAATTTGGTTGTGTCACTCAGTTAGTTAATGTCAGCAAAACTTTTTTAGATTGGTTAGTTAGTCTAGAGCACAGCTATCTAATCATGGTCGAATTATGACACGCCCTAATTGATCATCAGATATCATATAAAAACTTCAAACATGTCTCCACCCTATGGCGAAATGTAAAAACATTGCAGGAAATTGTCTGTAAAACTGTAAATGTTTCTCTCTGCCCAACCTGGTCTCAGAGCATTTTGTATTATTTATGTATGTAAATTCGAGACATTCCATTTATTATGAGTTTAGTATGGTATGTATTAACTTGTAGATGTCCATCATCCATTTCGTATATGTTACAAATGACAATTCGTATGAAACTAATTTGCTAAACTTACGGTATGTTACGCATTCCTGGCTGATGTTAACTAGGTGGCTCGCACTAGCTAGGCTAGGGGTTAGCTAACATGCAAAGTAGTTGAAAAGTTGCTAAAGTTATACGCCCACCCATCCACCCTCCTTTTGTTCTTATATAATCATACAATACCAAATATAACATATCATACTAATTTGAGTGCCTCAGATATACATTCACAATGTTTACATCTAGCCTGAGACCAGGCTGCTCCATTGAAAAAATTTGCAGAATTGCATGAAATTAGTTATACAATTGCAAAATATTCTCTCTGGCCCAGGGCAAAATGTGTAGAATTGCAGGAAATTAACTCCAACTTTAATTTTCTCTTTGTTGTCAAGGGGGGGGCTGCTAAAATGTTTTGCTTGGGGGGGGGGGGGGGACAACTTAAGACCCCCAAAATGCTAGGGCCGGAACTGACTGCACTTGTGGGTTGGCAAACCACTGCGGCGCCAAATTTATTTATTGATTTTTTGGAGGGGCCCCACCAACATTGCCCATCCTTGTTGTAGATAGCTGGTTCCCAACCTTTTTCGGTTACTGTACCACCAACTGGATTTTGTTGTGCCCATAATACCCTGAAGTACCCCCTCGTGCATTTTACCAGCAGGCCTATGGTCTCTGAGTATTCTCAAGTACTCCCTGTGGATAGGCCAAGTGACCCCAGGGCTCCTAGTACCCGTGGTTGGGAACCAATTGTGCAGAATTTCTGGAATTTTTTTTTTTTTTTGCCATTGTTTCCATGTACTATCCAATCATTTCTGATATACAACACCTGTATCACACCTGTCAATTACTAATACCATTTGAATCTCACAAAGTCACACTTTATGATTTCTATACGACAGTTGGGTAGTTCTGTGTAATAATTGAATGTAATGTTCCCAAGCATGTGATGTGTGTGTTGTGTGTCAAGTTGGGTACTGTGACAAATATCAAGAATATTAGTGCAAATGGATAAAACAAGTATTTTATTAAATAACATGTGTTACAGGCAAGACCATTCACCTAACTGTGTAATAGCTCTCTACATGTTCATTAAAGGAGGTGTTCCCAGTGCAATACGGTACTAAGTATGACACAGCACTGCAGATTCTGGTGTGGGAGTTCTTCTCCAGACTGGAGGAGCTGCTGCCGGTGCCCAGCTTTACACAGGTATGACTGCATCTTCATCCTATCAATTCAAATGTACAAAATGTTGCGTTTACAGATATGAATGAATAAACCCCCTTTAATAAATGGACTGAACATTGACATGTTTCCAGTGGGTATGAGATATGGGTTGATTTGGGAGTGGACTGGACTCTCCTTTTCCATTTTAACTTTAAGTTTGCCTCTCTCACCCTCAGACAGCATCTTGTCTCAGCCTTGCATTCTCTGACCTGGAGGAGTGTGTTCAGTCTGTCTCTGACCCTGAGCACCTGAAGACACTGCTACAGCATCAAAGACACCTGGGACACCTTAACAGAGGTAGGTAGCCTTCAGGTTATCCATACTGAACAAAAATATAAATGCAACATGTAACAATTTCAAAGATTTTACTGAGTTACAGTTCATATCAGGATATCAGTCAATTGAAATAAATTCATTAGGCCCTATATCTATGAATTTCACATGACTGGGAAAACAGATATGCATCTGTTGGTCACAGATACCTTTAAAAAAAAGTAGGGCCTTGGATCAGAAAACCAGTCAGTATCTGGTGTGACCACCATTTGCCTCATGCAGTGTGACAACTCCTTTGCATAGAATTGATCAGGCTGTTGATTGTGGCCTGTGGAACGTTGTCTCACTCCTCTTCAATGGCTGTGCAAAGTTGCTGGGTATTGGCAGAAACTGGAATATGGTGTCATACATGTTGATCCAGAGCATCCCAAACATGCTCAATGGGCGACATGTCTGCTGAGTATGCAGGCCATGGAAAAACTGGGCCATTTTCAGCTTCCAGGAATTAAGTACACCTTATCCCTGCCCATACCCTAATCCAAGGAGGGGCAAAGTACTTCAATCTGGCCCGCGAGACATAAAATAAAATATATATTTATATATATTTATTTATTTATTTATTTTATACTTTTTTTTCTCCCCAACAGGCGAAGGTTGAGAGCCGTGCATCCTCCGAAACACGACTCAGCCAAGCCGCACTGCTTTTTGACACAATGCCCGATTAACCCGGAAGCACCAATGTGTCAGAGGAAACACCGTACACCTGGTGACCATGTCAGTGTGCATGCGTCCGGCCTGCCACAGGAGTCGCTAGAGCGCAGTGGGACAAGGACATCTCGGCCTGCCAAACCCTCTCCTAACCCGGACGATGCTGAGCCAATTGTGTGCCGCCTCATGGGTCTCCCAGTCACGGCCAGCTGTGACACAGCCTGGTATCGAACCTGGGTCTGTAGTGACGCCTTAGACCGCTGCGCCACTCAGGAGACCCCCAAGGGGCACATTAAATTCTCTGGCAACAGCTCTGGTGGACATTCCTGCAGTCAGCATGCCAATTGCACGCTCCTTCAAAACTTGAGACATCTATGGCATTGTGTTGTGTGACAAAACTGCACATTTTAGAGTGGCTTTTTATTGTCCCCAGCACAAGGTGATGATCATTCTGTTTAATCAGCTTCTTGATATGCCACACCTGTCAGGTGGATGGATTATCTTGGCAAAGGAGAAATGGTCACTAACAGGGATGTTAGCTTTTTGTGCTTATGGAACATTTCTTGGATATTTTTTCGTTTCATGAAACATGGGACCAACACTACAGTCGTGGCAAAAGTTTTGAGAATGACACAAATATTGATTTTCACAAAGTTTGCTGCCTCAGTGTCTTTAGATATTTTTGTCAGATGTTACTATGGAATACTGAAGTATAATTACAAGCATTTCATAAGTGTCAAAGGCTTTTATTGACAATTACATGAAGTTGATGCAAAGAGTCAATATTTGCAATGTTTACCCTTCTTGGCAAGGTGCTCCATCATGCTGGAAAAGGCATTGTTCGTCACAAACTGTTCCTGGATGGTTGGGAGAAGTTGCTCTCTGAGGATGTGTTGGTACCATTCTTTATTCATGGCTGTGTTCTTAGGCAAAATTGTGAGTGAGCCCACTCCCTTGGCTGAGAAGCAACCCTACACATGAATGGTCTCAGGATGCTTTACTGTTGGCATGACACAGGACTGATGGTAGCGCTCACCTTGTCTTCTCCGGACAAGCTTTTTTCCGGATGCCCCAAACAATCGGAAAGGGGATTCATCAGAGAAAATGACTTTACCCCAGTCCTCAGCAGTCCAATCCCTGTACCTTTTGCAGAATATGTCTGTCCCTGATGTTTTTCCTGGAGAGAAGTGTCTTCTTTGCTGCCCTTCTTGACACCAGGCCATCCTCCAAAAGTCTTTGCCTCACTGTGCGTGCAAATGCACTCACACCTGCCTGCTGCCACTCCTGAGCAAGCTCTGTACTGGCGGTGCCCCGATCCCACAGCTGAACCAATTTTAGGAGACGGTCCTGGCGCTTGCTGGACTTTCTTGGGCGCCCTGAAGCCTTCTTCACAACAGTTGAACCGCTCTCCTTGAAGTTCTTGATGATCCGATAAATGGTTGATTTAGGTGCAATCTTGCTGGCAGCAATATCCTTGCCTATGAAGCCTTTTTTGTGCAAAGCAATGATGGCGGTATATGTTTCCTTGCAGGTAACCATGGTTGATTTTTTATTTATTTTTATTTTTATTTTACCTTTATTTTACTAGGCAAGTCAGTTAAGAACAAATTCTTATTTTCAATGACGGCCTAGGAACAGTGGGTTAACTGCCTGTTCAGGGGCAGAACAACAGATTCTGTACCTTGTCAGCTCGGGGATTTGAACTTGCAACCTTTCGGTTACTAGTCCAATGCTCTAACCACAGAGGAAGAACAATGATTCCAAGCAGACTTTGTGAAAATTAATATTTTTGTCATTCTCAACTTTTGGCCACGACTGTACATGTTTTGTTTATATTTTTCCTCGGTGTACATGGTAGTTACATGAGCAGACACCTTACTATAAAGCACTTTGTGAAGTCTGATGTAAAAAGGGCTTTATAAATACTATTTTATTTTTTCCAACTTAATTTTCAGTTCATTGGGCTGCAGCCTATCATTTTTTCAACAACCTTAAAAATATTGAAGGGCCAGTATGTCTCATGCAGCCCTCCTAAGTGCCCTGGAGCAGTCATCTTGTGTCCGTTTCCATGCAGCATCCTTGTGGACATCCTGTTCTATGCCGTCTTTTTATTGGAAAACAAACACAAAGTAACACCTGACCCACCCACTAACACCACCCTCACACAAACATGCACCAACAACCTACCAAAAGACTGGAGAAACACTGAGCAAAATGAGTAGATTCAGTACAGACATTACAGACAGAATGGAGTCAAGTAATTCCCTTTTAATACATTATTATTCCAAACAGAATAGTCTTCAATCCACTTTATCCAATTTCACTGTTCATATGATCATAAAGGAAATTCTGTTTGCATTGATAAACTAGTGAGTGCTTCAAGACCCCCTAGTGCGAGAGTGCCTGGAACTAAGTTGATCAACACACATTCACAGCAGTCCCCCACCCATTCATTATACAGGGACTGTTTAGTGTCAGTAATAAGGGACCATGGGGGTAATTCATTCAAAATAAAACTACAGCTGCTGTACATTTGCCACTTTTTTCCCGCAAGAAATTTTTAAAAAGGTCCTCGCAATTCAGAACAAATAGCATTAATGTCCTTACTTTCCTTCCTGAATGTAGTGGACCAGTATGCATCAATCCAATCTCCATAAATTGTTATATCCATAAAGAAATACAACTGGTTCAAGGTGATAGTTTCATGAATAACCATGTTGTTTTTAAATCCTTAGAACATTACCAAATACACCAAATATTATCATGTATTAGACATGGATAGAGTAAGTCGATTTTGACTTTATCATTCTGCCTGGCCAATTATATCAAACATTTGTCATTTGGCACAGGATCGATATGTATTTGTCACATAGACACAATGTATGCAACAAACAACACATGTAGTCTGACCAAGTGGCAGACATTATCCAATGACAGGTTTTATAGAACGACTGGACCAGCCAGATGACTGTCCAATCAGACAGGCCGGTGAAATCTTTTCATGCAACAGATTTTAAAAAGGGTCAATATCAAACTCACAATAGATCCCACCTTCAGCTGTTTAACCCTTTCTTCGGTTATTTACTGGCCCCTAAACACTCCCTCCCAAAAAACTGCTTTGATAAAGCATGAGCACAAATTAAAACAAACATTATCCACAATGGCAGACCCTGGTCAAGTACACATGGAAAATACAGTGCTCTTGATTTAGCTTGCCTAGTCAAATGGAACCAGTGGAATAATCCCAAAAGTACAAACTCCGCCCGCCCTACAATACCTCAAGTATTTGAAAGTTGACATACTGGTATGTATTTGACCATGTCTGCCTCAGAGGGGTATTCTTGTGATAAAATGAATGCTGGGAGTCTGGGTGAGATAGTGGTTGAGTGATAAGATTAAAAAGTGAAACTACTTATGTTTGTGTAATCTCCAGTAAAGCACTACAATTTACAAGTGTGTTCTCAACTATAATATCTCACATCCATGTCCATCGTAAGAACATTTCCATGTTCAGCCTAACCATCAGTGTCGTCCCACCAACACGGAAAGCACTCATTTCCATTCCCTATTCGTTGTTCCATGTCATCTCATCTCTGTTCTCAGGTGGAACTAAAAGGAGGACATTTTTTACCGTCACACCTTCACTACATGGTACAGCATTTATTTTTTTACATCATTAGAAAAACAATCGCAAATATGGAGGAGAAAAGTTCATATGGTTGCATTTCTGTTAACCAGACACACAACTCTACACTTCTCTGCAGCAGAGTATTTACAGGTCCCCTGTGTGGGGGGGTTCAATGCTCATTCAGCGGTCAGACAAGATGCTCAACTGTGGATTAAGGTACATTATCTCAGCACTGAGGAGACATCATTTGTGGCAATTGAATGAAATGTAGATATTATATTAAAGAGGGCCTGCCTTCAACTAGTAAAGAGACTCTTATGGCCAGGTCATATATGGGGCGGGCGTTAATTATTAAATTAGTATATCAAATGATTGTTATTCATGAACATGCTAGATGGAGAAAAAAAACTGATGACAATCAAGGCAACACAATTAAAGGCAATTAAATGTGAAATGCTCCCTATAAGAAATACAAAATGTGTTGTTTTTACAACTAAACTTGAAGTAGGGCACCAATTACTGAGGTGAACGGGGAGGGACAATAGTGAGCCCTTGTCTTCTGCCCACACAGTATGGTACTACTTGAAGTAGGTAAACAGTCATATTTTTGAGCTGTAGTTTGTTTGTACAGGTTAAACACCAGCCAAAGGGAATCTGACACCGTGCTAAGACATCCTTCCAGTGCTCGTCCAACTGAGGTAGCATCTCTTTGTTGTCAACACTGCTCCAGCTCCCGAGGTCCAATGACACTGCCATTTTCCATCCTATTGTCAGCCAATGACCCATTTTCTGTGGCAGCCATGTTGTGTGATTTTCTTAATTATGGAAGAAAATAATAATACAATTGACCCCAATAGAACATTCTTAAAGACGTTACTGAAAGGCATTCCTTAACTGAATCATCCAGACACAGTTCCAAGTATGGCTTTGGTTTGTCCAAGTATACAGTCATTTACATACATGTGGCGTGAGCCGTGACTCTGAGGATTCGTATATTCATGCAAAATGTCAGTTTTCAGTGTATCTGTACAGGTAGAAGATAGTTCATAGGTGTGGGAAGGGGCCAGTCCTATCTGCGCGAGGGGCCCAGAACAGATCCTGTGGTGGGGGGGCCGTAACGGGGGAAGTTGTCATTAGGGGGCTGGCTGGGGAGCAGGGAGTTCCCATTAGTTGGAGAGCAGCTGAGATGAAGCCGCTTCAAGTACTCAGCATGGTCCGGCTTGTGGTGCTGCAGGACTTTAATGGCTTCCTCCACTGTGAACCACTCACGTTTACGACCTGCAGGGGGAGACAGAGACCAAGTGTGAATTACTCCTTCTATTGACCACCAGGGGGGGCAAGTAGTGGATGTTATACACCAACCACCTGAAGGCGTTGGCATTGTCATTTTGAAATTGAATATTGTTAAGGGTTTCATAAAAATTATTTGAACCAGAGACCTTTTGGTTACTGGCCCAAAGCGCTTAATACTTGCTAGTCGCCGAAGTTCCAGAGCACGTTTTTAATACAGTCCCAATAAACCAGTCAGAACTACTGGAGTTTTCCACATGAACTTAGTGTGACATTTGCCCTTTGAGGGGTGGGGATCTTCTCACAAAGATATGGGATCTGGATCGACCCCATGTGTCACTGTCAATAAAATATTCAGGTATCCCCTTACCAATCTGCAAACACTCCCAACGTTTGTCATCTAAACATTCAAAATGCCCCTATTAATTTCAGCCTACCTAAAGTCTTGTGAAGGGTGCTAATAGCCATTTTGAATACATGTTTCCAGAATAGATGTTATCAGAATACATTGATTATCTCTAACAACAGCTACAGTGTTATTGCGTGAAGATGAGGCCATAGACATGAGCTCATTTAAAGGAAAGGTCAATCACAGTAGCATGCTTTCACAACATTCTTTTTGAGGAACAAGTTGTAGCCCATGTTTGGTAATCCTGTGTGTTAACGGGAATGAGGATTATTAGTGCAAAGTAACAAATATTGGCGCGGTTAAGTCGGTAAACAAAAACGAAAGAAAGACTTGAGACTGATATACTGCCTATTGTAAGATCTATAAGGACTGAAAGCTCCAGCCACTCAGGAAAAAGACTGGTGAAGTCTAAAGGATGATTAATGGATTTCAGAGGTCAGGTCACATTGTTCAGTGCAGTCAGTGGTGAGTCACAGCCTGTTTGGGAAGGCCTGGGATAGATGACCTGCAAGTTCATATTTTACTCTACCTTTGACCAGCTATTTTAGTCCACCTCTCCAAAGCCAGCAGGCTGGTGTGATTTAGCTGTTATAGCAGCATAAGTTTAGTCTTAATCAGCCACTTTGGAATTGATGTGTTATGACTCCAAACTTTAGATTAGGTGAAGCCGGATATTATTGGAAAAATATTGAACTTGTTTGTTGCTTGTTTTCTGCAATCCCAGGCCTTTTAGTCAGTGAGTGGGATTTCATTATTTAGTCTGTTGATACTGGCAACATCCTTCCTGGAAAAACAGATTATTATACTAGACATTGAAGTCCTGATGTCATGTGACCATAAACTCACCTATGTTGACCGAGTCCTCCCATGCTTCCAATGTCTCCGTCACGGTCAATACGTAAACGTACGTTCGGTGCTTTCGGTCTTGATTCTGCTGTAAAGTTAAAAAGAAAACTACATTTGAAAATTCAGGTTGGAAGAGCCTCTACCTGTGGCACCTCAAGAAAAAACAGCTGCTTTCAGAGGGTGCACATGCTTTAGGGTAGTTTATCAACCCTTGACTAGGCATCAACCAAATCCACTCATTTTCTATTCTTGAATTTCATTCATGTGACAATTTACACAAGAGAGCAATGACAGTTTTTCAGGGAGTAAAAATGTAACTGCCTTATAATTACTGTCAGCCCAGAGTCACACCTTACCTCAAACACACCTAGGAGACGTCCCAACTTGCCTTTCACTCCTGCCTAGTGGGAGAGAGAAGAGAGGCAATAGGGGGATGTGAGATGACTGTATTGGGCCTATGGCTATTTGACAAACCAAAACACTTGTGTTAGATTAAAAAGGAAAGTAGAGAAATCCCAATTCTTGACAATACTGTGTGGGGGTTTTAGTATGAAAACCTTCGACGAGTTAGGAGTGTGTGTTAAGATGTGAAGTGTGTGTGTGTGAGAGAGAGAGAGAGAGAGAGAGAGAGAGAGAGAGAGAGATGATTGAATATCACAACACGAACCCACCCAGTCCTGCTGTATATTTAGAGGTCAAAATCTGAGAGGTTACTGTTTCCAAAAAGACACATGACCAACCCCCCCATTCCCCTTCCTTCCCCTTTATCAAGCTTCACAAAGTATCTGCCCATGTCCACTGGACAGGCTTTAGGACCTGTGAATGTGCTGGAATCCAGCAGGGAGCCAAGTACGTCAGGTTTCCCACCAGCTGGACCTTTGGAATACCACAAGCTCCTCAGTCACTACCCAAACCAAATCCTTCTGACCCCTTTCTATACAAACCCACCTTGGACCCACCAAAATGTACCTCCCAATTCTGTCATGTCATAAGAGAGTTCCCGTCACCCACAATCCTTGCATACATCAAGTCTCTCAGAGCTGAACCCTTTAGCGGTGAAGCCACTTCGGAGAAAACATGATGTGAAGTGCCAGTGAGACATCCCAGGAGATCGACAAGATCAGTCTCATACCACAAGGAAGGCAGTGGTGAATTATAGAGGGTGTCTCTATCTCATAGTGTATATGAGAATATTTCAGGCCTACAGACATTCCTGCACGTTGCCTTTAAATGACCAATCAGGGGCCAGAGATTGATACTCATATAGATGACATGATCACTACATGAATGGAAGCCAGAGTTTACAACTAACACATTACAATAGTCTCACCCATCACTAAAAGGCATGTTCTTTACAGACAAATCAATGAATGACCATCAGATCAATGTGTGTTTTGTGCGTGCATATAGCTATTAGTTACACACCCACTTTGGGATTCTTTTCAAATTCATCATCACTGATGATTATGGTGATGATTGATTGGATTAAAGTAAAGATCCCATCATTCTGAATGTGATATTGTTTTTGTGCATCTCTGAGCGATGCTCTATCGACTCCCAGGTCATTCTTTAATTTTTATGTGTATCTGAAAAGGTTTTGCATCATATGAAAACATGAAATGACCCCGGGAATTGATACAACATCACTCAGAGATGCACAAAAACAATATAACATTCAGAATGATTGGATATTTCCTTTATATGATGATGATGATAGGTGAACTCACCTCTTCAAACACCTCTCTGACCGCTGCGCCACAGGGCTCCTCCTCAGGCTCCATCCCTCCACCTGGGACGATCCACTGGTCCGGGTGCCGACTGCTGCTCACCAGCAACACCTGGAAGAGAAAACACAATAGCTCTGTGAGTCCAGCTCCACCACAGGGCCCTCTGCTCCACCACAAGGCCCCCTGCTCCACCTTGGCTGATCGATTGACCCAGATCAGGTCCTTTTTGGGAGCATCGAAGCAGGTGCCTGAGCTTAAATTACACGACAGTCTGCCATGTACAACGATCCATACAGATTGAATGAGCATGTATCTGCATTTTCATGATGCGATACACACACACACACACACGTGCACTCATGACCTATGGGGCTCATAGTTGCTCAGATGTCTCTCACCATGCTGAGGAAACATCCAACTCAAGTCAGTCGAATACGACATATGACAGTGATGCAGCGTCAGAAGCAGCTTGTGTGGCTTTCACCTTCCATCTTTTCCCCATCCAGACCCCTCTATACGGGACCAGTCTGTCAGCCTGACAGCCATGTAATATCAGCTAGCAGCTTGGCTTTGACACTCCTCTGTGCTGCTCTAATGGGATTGTGGGATTGCTGGAGCTGACTTGTTGTGGTCCGAGCTTGGAGCCAGGTAGTGACAAGTCAAGTGGTCAAGAGAGGCCACACAGTGGATACGGCACGTGTCACCCTTCCACTCTGGGTCACCACGTCATGTTCCCGGACCTTAACTGAGCCGACATCTCATCTGGCTCGTCCCGGGCTAAGAGGGGATGGAGGGTGGACAGGGAGTGGGACGGTTAGCTATATTTACGGGCGCCACATACAGATGAGGGGATCCAACTGAAGCAGTGGGGTAGACCAGACTGTCTGCTTAGTACCCTACATTATAAAGCCTTAAACTATGGAGATAGAATGAACCTACTAACCTATTTATAACAGACTGCTAGTGCTTCAGAATGTGAGTGTACGTGTGTGTACACAAGTGTGTGTGTTGGGGGGGGGGGGGTACTGTCTGTGTTTATATATGGGGGTGGGGCACCGCTGTGGGCCTTTTGCAAATATGTTTTTGGGGGCAAGGCTTTAAGCAGCTCAGGGATGTCACTGTGTTTGACAGTGTCTACCGTGGAGTTTACAATACAAATCTAGCTAGACTACATGCTGCCAGTGTTATTTTTTCTTCACTTTTAAGTCCTATCTTTTCTATTTCTTGCTCAAAATGTGGTTGGATATGAACTGTTACGAATTTAACTTATTCCAGGAAAGACATAAAGCTTGTCAGCACCTCATTCAAATTCATGCAATATACAAAACATTGTTCATGTCATTTATGTCAACAGCTTAGGCTAACAAGGTATGTCCCACAGAAAAATCATGGCACTGAGGAACACTCGGCACAGCGAGGAGCAAAACGCCACACCAACATATTAGATAGGTCAAAGGTCAGGTGCAGATGGAGGGGGGCAAAGGGAATAGAGCAGCGTCTCCCAGCGAGATTCCAGTGTGTTTTGTAAGTCTGCTAAACGGGCCAGGAATCTCAGGGAGGAAATAAACACCTACTTTCTCGGAGGAGCAACACGCCTGTGGCTGTCAAATAAACCAGTCTCCCACATGCCAGCCTACGGAGGTCTGAAGTTTTAGACAGGAGTATTTTAATGCAAGAGGAGAGTGGTTAGTCATAACCAAAATAGACGTATGAAGTCAACATACGGAAGTTTGCTGCCCCTTGTTTTACACCAAATACACCTACTTTCAGCCTAGTCGATATAAGAAAACTAAGCCCAACTATATGCCAATTCCAGACCACACACATTCAATACAGCTTTAACTCCTATCTAGCAATATACAAGTAGGGCAACATCATTTGCCTAGTAATAGCCTACCCTTTAGTCCATCCAGACCAACAATAAACCGTACTTCAACTTTGCCAAGTGTCAACAAACCCTTAGTCTTGTAGCGACACAGTGGACTGAAAAGACAATGTACTGTAATACAGTCTCAGGGAGACACCTATTAACAGACCGCTCCTACCCTCCGGCATGAACGCTCTTCTAGTCTCTACTGTTGTTGGAGGCAAATGACCCACCCACTGGCCCTGAGGGATGTCATGTTCCTGTTTTCCCTTGATGGACTTTAAATCTTGTCACTGAACACCTGACCCAGGGGGTTCCTCTTTCTCCTTTTCCATTCCTTAAACAAAGTCTCTGACATCACACAGAGTTCCTATTAACCAGGAGAAGCTACATTTTTGTTCCATCTCCACAAAGGGGACTGAGATTTGATTGCTGAGATCTGACCAAAGCAAGTTGAGACAAGGTCTTCAGATATAGATAGGCCACAATCCTTCAGGGATTCAACAGAATGGGATTGGCACAAAGAGGTGTCATTGGCAAAGACAGTATTGGCCACGCAGGAGCCACAGAGGCTTTTCTCCTATTCAGGCTTAACGAGTTCATGCAATTACGACAGAGTAGCTGGACAGTCCCAGAGCAAACTCTGTAAAGATGTTCCTGGGAATGGGCTCTATACATTACAACAGCTCAGTATAACAGTTGAACAGACACAGGCGAAGCATTTCTTGACCTAACAATATCCTTGACCAGAGACACAAGTGGGTGATTGAAGATGGTCTCCATTTGTTCCACCACAGGTATCTTAAATATTAAAACAAGCTAAGATATTACACAAAGGTTGACTTGTTTTATAGTATTACATATGAAATGTCAGCAACAAGATTGTGTGTGTAGGTGATTACTAATGTTAATAGATACTTCACAAGTAAAAAATCAAAGGGGGGATTGGGATGCAGCATTGAGACTGAGATTGGGCAGTCTCATTAATATAACTCAGTGAGAAAGCCTTCCAGCTGCTCTACCACAATGCAATGTGCCTATGGCACGGGCACACCGACACACAGCAAACTGATATATCTCTATTCCTTGTTCCTGAAAGAACCGGCTATACATGAGGGAGAGAACAAGGCTCCCGCAGTTTAAGGGAGAACAGTTTCTCCTTCAGGCCATCTCTCTCTCTCTCTCTCTCTCTCTCTGTGGTACAAATACTTGAGTGCTCTGATAGAGTTCTTCATGACAGACAGATAAAGTCTGCAGCTTATTTATTGCATAACAGTGGTGCAGGGAAGTCAGAGGCTGCAGTGTCTTGAACTGTCTGATACAGATTTGGATTTCTATCAGACAGTACAAATCCAAATGTAGGAGCTGTTCATAAACAAGACTTGTGGCTCAGTAAGGAATGAAAAGCATCGCCAGTTTTACATTAATGATCAACCTTAAGTCTTCTCGACTTTAGTTCATGCACTGAAAAATGACATCAATTGCTTAAGTCTCCTATGACAACAAATCAGATCAATCCAATTGTATTTGTCACATGCGCAGAATACAACTGGTGTAGACTTTACCGTGAAATTAAATAGTAACACATAACAATGGAAAAGGTCCATAGATTTTAGTTATGATAAAGTGGGCCTATTTAACTTGTTACGGTAGTAGGTCTAAGTCATATCTGTATAAATTGTGGCTTTAAACAATGAAATAGACCTAGGCAGAAACTATTGGAGCATGCTATATTGACTGAAGTGACACATGCACAACAATATAGCCAATTTCATGGAAATAATTGCTTCCCATTTAATAAAATGTTTTTAAAAAATGTGTGGAACGAGTCCTATATGTTGTTATAATTTCGGGGAAATTGACTTGGGTAGATTGTCCATTTTGCTAAAAGACTGTGAACGCTTGCATCATGGTGGTGCGTAGGCTATCACGGTGAAGCCCGTTAAAAAACAGAAACTATTACGAGGCATATGTCTAGGACTACAGCAATTTGTTAAAAATGTTCTCTCAAACCAGAAATATAAAACAAAGCATTGATTGAGACTACTTTTCACTAGGCTACCTTTGGTTTTAGCCTAGGATACTGAAACCATGTCTTACAAAATGGCCACTTCATCAATAACGCATTTTCATTTCATTTTTATGAGGCAGCAGAGATTATAAAGTGTAAAATGATAACGGTGATATTGTTACTAGTATTTAAACTCGTATGCATTAGTACAGTGGTATCGTCATACAATGTAGCAATGGCTGGACTGATGTCCCGCCCGTCGAATGAAACATGCAACAGAGCGCCTCGCCCCCCTCGCTTTGCTCTCAAACTAGCCCAAACTGGATAGCCGCGGGCAGTCACACAACACCACCGAGGATGCATTACTAAAGCCATGGAACGTAGGCCAATAAAAGGCGTATAAATAGACTATAACACTCCTGTGTTTTTTTGTTTAACATCAAGCCTACATCTCTAATTATTAGGTTTTAAAAACCCGCTGAAGCATTTCTTTCAGACACCGCAAGATAGCCCCCCGCACATCGACATTTTCTGATGAATGAAGTGGTAAAACCACAATGAAAACCTATTTAAGTCTATTACAATAGGCAATTATAGATAAAATATTAACAAGTGTAGGATATAGCCGAGAACCGTGGTTTAGTTTAAAGACAGTACAGCATCGGTCCCCTGAACTGTCAATGAGAAATATAATCATCTAACGTTAACGTTTATACCTCTTCTTCACGGTCGTTCTTGAAGCACAAGCATGCGGCTCGTTTCTTGAAGCCCTCGCCATCATACGTTCTGGTCTGGTTCGGCTTGAACTTCATTATGTAGGTTATAACTCTCCTCACCGGGCAGGCAACGAAATCCAGAAAATGAACGAACGAAGAATGAGTCACCAAACCAAGGTTCTGGATGGCGAAGAGAAAACTGGCATATGTGTCTCACTGAGGTCCAATAACGCGATATACCGGCAATCTACCCATCGACGGTGTATTTTCCCATTCACTCCAATTGCGTTTAGTGCGGTTTTGTCAGGGAATTCCCTCCGTGATGTTGGGTTAATGGATGCAGTTCAGTCCCCCATACCCTCCACTTCTGTGCAATCTCTTATTTAAGTAGAGTAAGTCGATACTGTACCCTCCTCCGAAATCCTCCCACCTTAGGTAGTAGACTACAAGGTAGGCTTTGCGCAGTCGCTGACTGTCAATAGATAGAAGGCAACCTAGCGGAGCGCTGTTACGCACATCACCATACGTCTGATGAGGATAGGATAAAAATGTTTGAAACATCTAGCTGTGATTGAACATCTATGCAGTGCTCACTCCGTCTGGCTTTATGCTTTCTTGAAAAGTAGCCTATCCTGTTTGTTCCATAGGCCCACCCATATGGATAGGTAATCTAGAAAAATAATACGGTTACAATTTTGAACCCTTAATTAAGCCTATAACTTCATTCGAGTATTTTCTCAATATAAGATGTAATGTGACATATTGCCCTGAAATGTCAGTAGCCAAGGTCTTTAAAAGACTCCTTATAATAGCCTCCACTGTTAACCACTGTCTTGGGATTGGGGGTGGTGGAAAAGACGGTTTCTGACCTTCCACTTTTTCTGTATTCACATCAGAAAAATGTAAAAAATAATTTCACAAATAAAGCACTGTCAATTTTATAGCCTGCCTAGCTACTCTGTGATGACTATTCATGCTATTGACTGAAAGCATGTTGGGGATATAAGCCTAGTCTAGGTTTGTTCTGTTTATAGCCTAAAAAGGAAGGTGGGCCTACTTGAAGATGTCTAGTTTTGTGTGTTAATGTATAGTTTTTATGCTATATAAGACAGGTCACACCTACCTTTCCCTCATAGAAAAAGGTTCTATATAGAACCTTTTGGGGGTTCCATAGATGAAGCAAGCGATATAACCCTTCTTTTTTAAGTGTATATACATACCAAAGACATTTTGTATAGGAGTTCCTCTATCTTAGTCACTGCATTTCACTGTTAGTCTACAGCTGTTGTTTACGTGACAAGTATTTGCTGAGGGTGTTGTCAAAGTAGAAAACAGTAGTAGAAAATTCTTAAATATATTTCTTAATGGGGAACATACATTAAAACGTGGCTTCCTGCTTTTGTGTTTCGTTCTCGCGTCCTAATATTGCATATTTCATTCAATTCCATGTAAACATTGAGCCAATGTTTTAGCAACTGTAAATGCAACTTTGTTTTGTTACTTACTGAAACTAGTATTGCATAGCAGTAGAGAAATTGTACAGACTATACATTCAACAACATCTCTACCGGAACCTGAATATTATATTTGTCATTACTGGTACAGGGATCCTTTAGTTGGTATTAAAATACAAAGTCTCCTGTTTTTTCCTCTGCAGAATCTATTATCAATGTTTCGGTAAGAGACCTTTGTCACAACAAAGTGAGATTCACGCAAACATCCACAAATATGGTATATATACACACCTCTGAGTTCATTCATTGCATCTGTGCTTTGGTGCTGTGACTCTCTGCACCATAAGCGAGAAATGCATGGAATTGTAAGTGTTAACCCTTCACCTCTAAAGGTTTTTCTGTACCAGTAAGGCCAGTGTTGTCGTCTGTCAACCTGTGTTCTCGTCAAAATTGGAATTCAACGACTGAATCAAAAGAGCTGTTAACTCGATTGACTTTTCTAACTGGCTGCCAGCAGGACAAGCATCCTACCTCACACTCTTCATCAAAGCGATGTCACTCACAGAGTATCAGAGTTTTGGAACTGACAACCAGTTTATCATGATGTGATTGTTTTTAAGAGGATAGACTGAACTTAAAGAGAGAAACATTGATTAGGTCATGGGGTGAGATAGCCTGCTTTTTCTTAACATAATTGATCATTACAGTTTGAAATGACTAAACAAAATCTTATCAGGGTCTTATGTCAGATAGAGCAATGATTCCGTCTGCACTGAGTGACGAGGGTTGTGTAGGAGTGACGAAAGGCAATGGGGTAGCCTTTGATGTGCAAAAATCTCATATGAGCGGAATTGCAAAGATGTCAGACTGTGTTGTGGAATACCAAAATAACATTTGCCTCAATGCTATCTTCCCTGTCTCAATGGATCTCTACCGTCTACCATCTTTCCATAACTTGAATTGGTCTAAAATCCCTTTTACCAAAATAATAACTTATTTCTACCTCCTTCTCTTACACAAAGTACTGTATATCTCGGTCATTATCTTAGAATAGACAGGGTCTCAAAAGTTAACACTCGCAAAGAATAGACCTGCAGAAACTTCTATACAAAAAGTCAACATCGTCATCTAACCCAAAAGCAGTCATCTACAGCATCATCTTGCCCAAAGTAGAAAGGATATCAACGGCCCATAATATTAGCTGCAGTCCAAGTGAGAGAGAGAAGGGGGATTTGATTTCACATGCTTTAAGGATGACAGACAGATGTGTATGAAGTCACCAGATTTGAACCTCTGCCCATTCCTGTAATCATTCTAATGATAGAGCCGCAGTCTAACACATTTGTTCTCTGCCATCGCCAAGGCAATCTCAAAACACACACAGCTAGGCTAATCCGACTGTTCTTCATCTATTCTGTCACTTTCCTCGTTTGCTAATGATCCACTCTCTCAGCACAGCCGGCTCGGATTGCCCTTTGTGCCAATTAGAGTTTGAGATGATCAAGTCACTTGCTGTAAGTCCATTTAAGACAGTATTAAAGGGGAAGTGCTTTGGTCTTTGAATCTCCCAGAATCATGAGGGCATGGCCCATTGCCAGTTAATTCTAAGAGCAGCAGGCTCTTGAGCAGCAATAGCACAGCCCCCACCACGACCCATAAACCTTTCCCTAAAATGTCACATTAGGATATTTACATATGGCTTGTTGAGCAGCATGGGTGTAATGTATAGGTCACTATTACTGCCTGGACGGGTTAGCGAAAGCTAATGGTCCTTTAAGCATAATTTATCCTATATCACACATCCACACTCTCTCTCACACACACGCAGGCATGCGCGCGCACACACACACACACACACACACACACACACACACGCGCAAGCACAAAAGCACACACACACAACTGCTGCAACCAGACTCTTATTTACTATTGCCAATACTGCTAAATTTAAACACTTGTCCCCCAATGCTCCCTTCTCTGATAAATGTGTAAATGTTGGACTATAAATTGTGACTTCCTGTATTATATTTATGCTAAAATGTCTAATATTTATGCTAAAATGTCTAATGTCTATCTATTCATCTGAGTCATTTACTTTATGTTCCTATTCTTATCTTCTATTATTTATTATTGTTGTTGATTGTCGAGAAGGAAACAAGCATTTTATTGGACAATGTATACCATGTGTATCCTCTACATATAACTAATAAAAACGTCAAACTTGAAATTGAAACTACATATCATGCGTACATCTAGATATTTGAAGTGTGTGTAATGTGAAATACTACCACAATTACTACAAAGAATATTACTAGTAATCAAAATATAATTGTTATATCTGTTCTTTAAAATACTTTTACATGTTTTAATGTTGAGACCAATGTGTTTTTTTCTCTCTAGAGAAATCAAATCAAATCCAATTTTATTTGTTACAAGCGCCAAATACAACAGGTCGTAGACCTTACAGTGAAATGCTTACTTACAAGCCCTTAACCAACAATGCAGTTTAAAAACAAATAAGAAATAAAGGTAACAAATAATTAAAGAGCAGTAGTAAAATAGCAATAGCGAGGCTATTTCTGAGCAATAATAGGTATCCATCCACCTAATGCCAGTTTTTCTTGATGTCATACTCTGACAGTGTGTCCTCATTGAGATACAAATAACAGATGATGAAGTGAACTCTGACCGTCTGCTTCGACTGCCATGATGGCTCTAATGTTGCTGTTGTCACTATTGAATATAGAACTCCCCTCTATCTGTGTGAAACAGAATCCTCTGCCTCCATATCAGTATTTACCAATGAATGATCAGTGACCCAAAAATAGAACCACAAAGAGCAAAATCATGCAGCGTCATTCTAGGTTACGTTATAAGGCTGTTAAAAAGCCTTTATAAGCATTACATGAAACATTTGTACACATGTACTCACAGCAATTGTCATAACTGATCATCAGGAATCCTGGTAGATGTTCTATACCCAACCAAACAAATGGCTGTTGGCTTAATTTGATATCTATTTTATTTCTTCCCTGACCCTCAGGTCAATAGTACATTGCCCTCTGACCCTAACCCTATAAATTGAAGGGTCAAACAAGCAAACAAAATTATAGCATTAGGGAATGTCACAAGGTAAAGGAAACAGAGCAACTATTGTGACAGGGAATGAGGCCATAAGTAAACACAGCTTTCACAATTATTATATCATCACAATAACCTGCTCTTAAAGACATAATACGAACAATGGGTGTTTATCACAGCCAGGTCTCTCTCATGGCCTTTCATTAGGATAGGGAAAACATCACTTAGACACAGACCACCTGACATTATAAGCTACGCTATTATAGGGTTGTGTGTGTGTCTCTCTGTGTGGGTATGGGTGTGGATAAGTGTGTGTTTGTGTGCCTCACGGCCTGTCTGTGTGTGTGTGTGTGTGTGTGTGTGTGTGTGTGTGTGTGTGTGTGTGTGTGTGTGTGTGTGTGTGTGTGTGTGTGTGTGTGTGTGTGTGTGTGTGTGTGTGTGTGTGTGTGTGTGTGTGTGTGTGTGTGTGTGTGCGTGCGTGTGCGTGTGTGTGTGTAATGGTATTATATTACCAACTACAGTTACCTATAGACCTGTTTCACCTCCCCCTGAGGAAAACAACCTAGTCCTCCGTTGTGTTGCACTTACAGTGATAGCACTGTCTCCTTGAGCTGGAACAAACATGGACATGCTGTAATCATGGGCAGAACAGTGTGCTGAGACATAAACAAGGCCAGGGAGCGACAGTGTAATTGCTAGATTGTGGGAAAGTTCTCTGAATCAAAATACACAGCATGGACAGGGGATATTGTGGAGAACAGTCTGACCTCCTCCAGGTATTTTGCAAGGAAGACAAAGGCAGTTCACTTCCTTCTTTGAATGGGCATTGGGTTAATATGTGTTTTATTATACTTAGGGCTTCTGAAGTAGAATGAACTGAAAAAGCAACCTTCATGGTGTGGTGTCTTGAGGAGTAGAAACTTAACGGGTAACTTTAGACATGTAGTCAGCCTGGAACGCTCATGCTGGGGGAGTCTACTAAACTATATGGATTTTTTAAAGAAGGCTCCTTTATGGCTCCTTGAAGTATAAAACAATATTTGATGAAAAAAATGTTTAGGCCTTACTGCTATTAGCCCATACAAACGCATTGAATAACAGATTCACTACATGGAACAACAGATAGCCCCCCCCAAAAAAAAAAATCAAAGGAAGTTTGTTCTGAAGTGTCTGTCCTATATCTGAAAGATACCCCTTATTTTTGGCACGAAACATTCTCCATATATACTTCAATATTTTCAACTGGTACCGGGGTCCTTCAGACGAGTCTTGTGAGGCATGTGGGTGTCCTACAGCAAAACAACAGAAATATACAGCACGTGTTCGTGAGATCATAATAGTTTGTACGCCAAATCATTTGGACTCTACAGAAGATTTTGTGAGAAGACCAATTTTCGGGATGTCTCATGGTCTGACAAACACCACTCTAGCTCTGTCACCTTTCACCACAGATGCAGAAGTGCGAAATTGGCGGATAGAGACGCATCCAATGCAAAAAAAACAGATCTCTCTTAAACTAACAGATTTATGGGAATTTTTTTATTATGTTAATTATATTTCTGCGGGGCTCAGACATCGACTCTAGGGTGTTTTAAGGGTGTGGCTCACAGCTCAATCAGCCACCACACCATGGGTTGCGTCCCCATAATCTCTCCTTCCTCCTCAAGTGTGCACTCATTCACTGTTCTCCACAAGTTTAAAAGCATTGGATTGGTGTAGGCATGGGCTAGAGAAGTTTACATTCAACAGTCATTTCCTTTGAAATCCATGAAAGGAAGTGAATAAGTCCACACTTTGGGAGAAAGGAGATGTTATTGGGACACAACCCATTATCAGTGGCTGCCTCCTTCATTTTGAGCAGTGAGTACCAACTCCAGTCCTCCAGTACCACCAACAGCACAGATTTCTGTTGTAGCAACAGATAAACTCACCTTTCAACTCATTGAGGGCTTGATGATTAGTTGACAAGTTGATCAGATTTCTGTGTGCTCACAGAAAATGTGAGCTGTTGAGGGTACTAGAGGACCAGTCGAGAAAAACTGATGTACAGGAGAGGACTGAGAGCACGTAGCTCTGTTTGCACGTTTGTGTTGCTGAACATTTACGTTTGATTCATTATTGATTCTTTAGGTTGTAAACTTCATAGGCAATAAAGCTATTTTGTTTTGAATGTACCCTGTGTCATGAGCCTCTGTAGTGGAAGCCTAGATCTGGTCAGTGTCAGCACTTCTCTCCCCGTGCTGACACAATGGCTTTAACCTTTTAAAAAATTGAACTAAACAGAAATTAGTTTCAATCTTTGACACATTTTACCATGAATAACACTAAGCAGAATGACACATCAAATGTAACTGCAGAGGGGGTTAAGATGGACAATGGAATCTTGAGCAGTTAACCGGCAGGGTAGCCCAGTGGTTAGAGCGTTGGACTAGTAACCGGAAGGTTGCAAGTTCAAACCCCCGAGCTGACAAGGTACAAATATGTCGTTTTGCCCCTGAACAGGCAGACTGTTCCTAGGCCGTCATTGAAAATAAGAATTTGTTCTTAACTGACTTGCCTAGTTAAATAAAGGTAAAAAATAAATATTATAGAGCAGTACACTGTGGCTAAAAGCCTGAGTGAACAGACATGATACGCCTGAAGGACAGCATCATCCATCTAAGAGCAATATTTTCCACCATTGTGACTCAATTTGACCTTGGTATAAAGTGCTCTCAAGGGGACTGTCTGCAGGCCTGCCTGCCGGGCCAGCCACAGAACTCGCAAGATGAAGAGATGACAATATAAGAGGCTCCATGACAAAAAATAAATTGACATGAATTGTAGCCCTCCCTCTAGTGTTCAGAGTACCTTGCTACTTATGTAATGCCCCATTCATAAATCAACATCAGCCTGCTGGGAAATGAGATGCGGACTCAATTCTGTATTTGGAAGTGTAAAAGGGGTCCTTGCTATCTGGAATCCTTGGGACATCCATACCCTATTGAAATCGATATTTCAAATGGTTAGGGTTCGGCAAGGGTTATGATTAAGGTTAGGGGTTATGGTTTAGGACGGGGACTTCCCAAGGATACCGGATAGCACTAACTGTGTTAAAATGGGCAGTCGGAATTCACCTCAAATCTGTCTTGCTCCCAACATGTCCTAGCATTGGTTGTGTGTTGCTAGCAATAGGCTAAGAGTCATACTCATTTCTCTCCACTTTTAAAGCAGATTATTCCTCCTCTGTTGACATTGTTGGGCGATGTCACCCATATTAGCAACCTAATCTCTGTCCTCTGACACTTGTGGACTGGGTTTGGGTGTTCCTCAAGCACTGATATACAACATATTCAAGTAGTGTCATATAGCTATTATCTAATCATTCACAAAGCTCACCTACTGAGTAATATCATATTCCAATTGATGTCACAACACTTTGACCCTAAATGCCCAACCCATGCAATCAGTAAGTCTAGATGAAATAAAGTAATCAATTCTATTTGAATGTAACAGGAAAGGTAACTCATCCCTGCCACAGTTGTTATAATGTACAGTTGAAGTCGGAAGTTTACATACACCTCGGCCAAATACATTTAAACTCGGTTTTTCACAATTCCTGACATTTAATCCTAGTAAAAATTCCCTGTCTTAGGTCAGTTAGGATCCCCAATTTATTTTAAGAATGTGAAATATCAGAATAATTGTCACGATTGCCATCGTCGTGGAAATGACCGGACCAAGGTGCAGCGTTGTGAGTGTACATTTTTCTTCATTATAAATGTTGCCAACAAAACAAAAACGAATGTGAAGCTTACTAGGGCTATTCAGGCCACTAACAAAGACAACTACCCACAAATACAACAGGAAAAAAGGCTGCCTAAGTATGATTCCCAATCAGAGACAACGATAGACAGCTGTCCCTGATTGAGAACCATACCCGGCCAAAACAAAGAAACAAAGAACATAGAGTTTCCCACCCGAGTCACACCCTGACCAAACAAACATAGAGAATAAAAGGATATCTACGGTCAGGGCGTGACAATAATAGTAGAGAGAATGATTTAATTCAGCTTTTATTTCTTTCATCACATTCCCAGTAGGTCAGAGGTTTACATACACTCAATTAGTATTTGGTAGCATTGCCATTAAATAGTTTAACTTGGGTCAAACGTTTCGGGTAGCCTTCCACAAGCTTCCCACAATACGTTGGGTAAATCTTGGCCCATTCCTCCTGACAGAGCTGGTGTAACTGAGTCAGGTGTGTAGGCCTCCTTGCTCACACACGCTTTTTCAGTTCTGCCAACACATTTTCTATGGGATTGAGGCCAGGGCTTTGTGATGGCCACTCCAATACCTTGACTTTGTTGTCCTTAAGCCATTTTGCCACAACTTTGGAAGTATGCTTGGGGTCATTGTCCATTTGGAAGACCTATTTGCAACCAAGCGTTAACTTCCTGACTGATGTCTTGCGATGTTGCTTCAATATATCCACATAATTTTCCATTCTCATGATGCCATCTATTTTGTGAAGTGCACCAGTCCCTCCTGCAGCAAAGCACCCCCACAACATGATGCTGCCACCCCCGTGCCTCATGGTTGGGATGGTATTCTTCGGCTTGCAAGCCTACCCCTTTTTCCTCCAAACATAACGATGGTCATTACGGCCAAACAGTTCTATTTTTGTTTCATCAGACCAGAGGACATTTCTCCAAAAAGTATGATCTTTGTCCCCATGTGCAGTTGCAAACCGTAGTCTGGCTTTTTTTATGGCGGTTTTGGAGCAGTTGCTTCTTCCTTGCTGAGCGGCCTTTCAGGTTATGTCGATATAGAAGAAATTATACTGTGGATATAGATACTTTTGTACCTGTTTACTCCAGCATCGTCACAAGGTCCTTTGCTGTTGTTCTGGTATTGATTTGTACTTCTTCCACAAAAGTACGTTCATCTCTAGGAGACAGAACACATCTCCTTCCTGAGCGGTATGACGGCTGCGTGGTCCCATGGTGTTTATACATGCGTTCTATTGTTTGTACAGATGAACGGGGTACCTTCAGGCATTTGGAAATTGCTCCCAAGGATGAACCAGACTTGTGGAGGTCTACAATTTTTTCTGAGGTCTTGGCTGATTTCTTTTGATTTTCCCATGATGTCAAGCAAAGAGGCACTGAGTTTGAAGGTAGGCCTTGAAATACATCCACAGGTACACCTCCAATTGACTCAAATTATATCAATTAGCCTTTCAGAAGCTTCTAAAGCCATGACATAATTTTCTGGAATTTGGTTTAAAGGCACAATCAACTTAGTGTATGTAAACTTCTGACCCACTGGAATTGTGATACAGTGAAGTATAAGTGAAATAATCTGTCTGTAAACAATTGTTGGAAAAATTACTTGTGTCATGCACAAAGTAGATATCCGAACCGACTTGCCAAAACTATAGTTTGTTAACAAGAAATTTGCGCAGTGGTTGAAAAACTAGTTTTAATGACTCCAACATAAGGTTATGTAAACTTCCGACTTCAACTGTATATAGTGCTATTTCTATTGTTTTAATTACCATTTTCATTATTTTATTTCACTAGTCCTGCATTTTGGAGCTCGGAGCCTATACTTGTCACACCTGTACATGTACATTAAAAATACTAGACAGATTTGAATCTAGACATACAGGTATTTGACATGGTTTTACCACTGAGCTGTGGCTTGTTTTCTTCCTGATAACACATTCAGTATTTCACAACCTAATTTCAAAATGTACAATATCTACATGAATAGAGGATATTAACAATTGGCATCTAACACAAATGTGTATGTACCTCTTCTGTACCTTTGTATCTGCTGTACATTCTGATAATATAATGCAGTGAATCGCTGTTCATACTGCATCACACCCATGTCATCCTCGTATCTTGTCACACCAACACCAAAATAAGACATCTTACACCATTATTCCATACAGCACTCTTGGAGGCCATGCACTACCACCCTTTCCCTGCAGTCTCCACCTTGGTGGCTGGTTATATGTAAAGGTCAGCGAAGGAGAAGCCTGGCACAGCACAGTCTGTTTTCCCACTGCAGATGAAGTATTCACAGGAAGAGATCCCCCCCACCCACTCCTCCCTGTCATGTGGAGAGTGGATCTCCAGGCAGTGCAGATATTCATAGTCACAAGTGACTCTCATACTGACTGCAGAAGGAGAAGAATCCCATTACAACAAACAAATACTTCATAACGATGTCAGATCAAAAACAGTCATTACCATGCAACCACTAAGACTAGAGAATCACACCACAAATAATGTATTCCTACTAGTGAACAAGCAGAAAGTGTTAAATTTCCGTGACACATTGATGATGCGAAATCCAAAACATACTGTCTACTGTGAGTGGCCAGACAGTGTCCTACCCTGTGCCGTAAGCACCTGGTGATGAGTAATGTTCACCTGTCAGGTCAATAAATCAATGCCTGTCACAAAGGTTCTGTTTATATTTGGACGTTTCTGAGCTGTCAGCAGTAAGTCACCCTGTAGCAACAGATAGTAACAACGCCCTGTAACAATGGATAATCGAATAGCCCAACCCCCATGACTTACTCTGAGGAAAAATGTACTTACTTTGACTGGGATGTGGTTGTCCCACCTAGCCATCTTAAGATGAGTGCACTAACTGTAAGTCGGTGTGGTTAAGAGTGTCTGCTAACGGACTAAAATGTACAAATAAAAAATTAAGTGATGGACTAATTTCACTGACAAATCTTTATTGCTTTGAGATTAGCTAATGTTTAGTGTCTAAAAGATAATTCAAGGAATAATATCCTGCATTTATATTCTGAGGATTAGTTCCTACACTGAGTGACTCACTGTTGCCATATAAACAAAGACAGGACCATAATACAAGGAATCATTTCCTGCATTTACATTCCGAGGATTGGCACATGGGTCATTCTATGAAAATTGTGGCTTTCCTTTCCCTGCCTTAACCACCAGGGAAAATACTTAAGTGTCAGATAATGACACAAAATGTTTGTTTTAATTGAAGTGCTGTGTTAATAGACAGTATATAAAGTGCGTTTGGAAAGTGTTCAGACCCCTTGAATTTTTCCACATTTTGTTACGTTACAGCCTTATTCTAAAATGGATTGATTACATTTTTATTGATGAGGGGAAACAAACTATTTAATACATTTTAGAATAAGGCTGTAACGTAACATAATGTGGAAAAAGTCAAGAGGTCTGTGGACTTTCCGAATACTCTGTATTTACTACAACATGCTTAATACCATGAAATTGGCTTGTACTACTCCCTAGGGTCATGAATGAGTCGTGGTTTAGTTACATATTTTGAGTAAAAATATATATTTCTCTCACACTTTAAAATGTTGTAATATAAAAGTATTTAGTGGAATACTTCAACTAAAATATTAACTAAATAGTATAATTTATAGGGAATAGCTGTCCCTCAATTTCATGTCACTTGTGTTACCCCATTATAGATGACCACTTTGAAAGAAATTCAACATCTTTGCCAACTTCTTCCGGGGTCAAAGGTTCATTGGAGGCAGGGCTGTTTTGAAAAGAACATGGTGGGTCTGCACTCTTCATGTTAGCAATTTGAAGATTAATTTGGTAATTTCATGCTAACCTTAAAGACATGCTCCGGAACTTTGGCAACTAGTAAAATTATTATTTTTTGCCTCCTGCTTTGGCCAATGTGTAGTTCATACATGCATACTCTAGGAGCAGAATTCTCACCTTGATTAGCCACAAAATCTCTAGTTTGAAAGCGACTTTTTCTGGAAGCTGTGCAACAACATTTCCCCCCATGCAATTCGAGTTTCAGACAATGAGCTTCAGCCCCACACCATTTGAGTGACATCTAGGAAGATGCACACAGCAGAGCGAGAGAGCAATGACACATCGGGGACCGCTTTTGGCTAATGAGTGCTACTTCAGAACTATTACAAAATAAGTACCGGAGTGTTACACAGTTTATAGTAAAAGGAAAGGAAAGTTGATTACAATAATTTACAAACACAGCTGTAGCTCGGCCACCTTCCACCGCAGATGTGGAAGGCCGACATAGGTGGACACCGTATATTGAGACGCAGCCCATGCAATAAAACAGATATGTCTTAAATTGACAGATTTGGATGGGGATTTTTTTATTATTACTTAAATTGATGCACAGGTGTGTCAATAGACACGGTTACGTGATTTATTTACAATTTAAGTGTGGTTTGAGGTACTGTGACCGACAGCTATGCCATCTTGCCTGCAAATTTGTCACTGGTGTTGTAAAAAAAGTATATTGTTTAAAGTTACCGCCATCGATAAGAAACATTACTGTGTAGCCGTATTCATTGATCTGGCCAAGGCTTTCGACTCTGTCAATCACCACATCCTCATCGGCAGACTCGACAGCCTTGGTTTCTCAAATGATTGCCTCACCTGGTTCACCAACTACTTCTCTGATAGAGTTCAGTGTGTCAAATCGGAGAGTCTGCTGTCCGGACCTCTGGCAGTCTTTATGGGGGTGCCACAGGGTTCAATTCTTGGACCGACTCTCTTCTCTGTATACATCAATGAGGTCGCTCTTGCTGCTGGTGAGTCTCTGATCCACCTCTACGCACACGACACCATTCTGTATACTTCTGGCCCTTCTTTGGACACTGTTAACAACCCTCCAGGCAAGCTTCAATGCCATACAACTTTCCTTCTGTGGCCTCCAATTGCTCTTAAATACAAGTAAAACTAAATGCATGCTCTTCAACCGATCGCTACCTGCACCTACCCGCCTGTCCAACATCACTACTCTGGACGGCTCTGATTTAGAATACGTGGACAACTACAAATACTTAGGTGTCTGGTTAGACTGTAAACTCTCCTTCCAGACCCATATCAAACATCTCCAATCCAAAGTTAAATCTAGAATTGGCTTCCTATTTCGCAACAAAGCATCCTTCACTCACGCTGCCAAACATACCCGTGTAAAACTGACCATCCTACCAATCCTCGACTTTGGCGATGTCATTTACAAAATAGCCTCCAATACCCTACTCAACAAATTGGATGCAGTCTATCACAGTGCAATCCGTTTTGTCACCAAAGCCCCATATACTACCCACCATTGCGACCTGTACGCTCTCGTTGGCTGGCCCTCGCTTCATACTTGTCGCCAAACCCACTGGCTCCATGTCATCTACAAGACCCTGCTAGGTAAAGTCCCCCCTTATCTCAGCTCGCTGGTCACCATAGCATCTCCCACCTGTAGCACACGCTCCAGCAGGTAGATCTCTCTTGTCACCCCCAAAACCAATTCTTTCTTTGGCCGCCTCTCCTTCCAGTTCTCTGCTGCCAATGACTGGAACGAACTACAAAAATCTCTGAAACTGGAAACACTTATCTCCCTCACTAGCTTTAAGCACCAACTGTCAGAGCAGCTATGTACAGGTGCAGATTACTGCACCTGTACATAGCCCACCTATAATTTAGCCCAAACAACTACCTCTTTCCCTACTGTATTTAATTAATTAATTTTGCTCCTTTGCACCCCATTATTTTTATTTCTACATTGCACATTCTTCCATTGCAAATCTACCATTCCAGTGTTTTACTTGCTATATTGTATTTACTTTGCCACCATGGCCTTTTTTTGCCTTTACCTCCCTTATCTCACCTCATTTGCTCACATCGTATATAGACTTGTTTATACTGTATTATTGACTGTGTTTGTTTTACTCCATGTGTAACTCTGTGTCGTTGTATGTGTCGAACTGCTTTGCTTTATCTTGGCCAGGTCGCAATTGTAAATGAGAACTTGTTCTCAACTTGCCTACCTGGTTAAATAAAGGTGAAATAAATAAATAAAGTAAATGACTAATTAAATCATTTTCTTAATATTATCATTAACCTTGTCTTCAATTACATGTGCAAATTAAATAGTCAAATTACATGGAAAGCATGAATTGTCATTCAAATATATGTAACACCAGTGACAAAAAGGGAAGAAGGGATATTTTGGGGAATGTAGTAACAAATTAAAATGCATTAAGCTGTCATTTATGGTGATTTACAATGTTAAGGGGTGTTAACTATTATCCAAGTTCTGGTTAAAAAATATGTATTTTAAATTTCTGGTCAAAAAGCCAAGATTTACATAGAATGACCCCCACTGAGTGGCTCACTGTTGCCATATAAAGACAGGACAATAAAACCATTGTGAGATACTGGCCCCTAAAGACAAGCATGGCCCTGACATACAGGAACCCATCTACGCAGACAGAGCAAGCGTGTCAATAAACAAAACAAGTGAGTCACGTCCCCTTAGCCAGATACACAACAGCACACAGACACATTCACAGGAGTCTTACTCAACTTATTTTATTTACAGGAGCCACAAATGCAAATGCATTTGTTTATTTTCCCATATCATTTCAGACACCGGTAATACACGATTCTCTTTGCCTTTTTCACATGAAGAGTGGATTAACCAGAGACATGGAAGCCATTCTCAATCTAATGGCCAGACGCTTAGATGACGAATCATCATTGATTTTTCATTCTAAATCCCTTAGAAAAAGATAAATAAATTAGAACATTCTCTGATTTTCTCCCCTCTTTCAGAATGTTGGTTGAACTAAATGCTGGATACACTTGCAGTAGAGCATTGTGGAAAAGACAAGGGTGAGGACAGACTATGGGAAAAGCAATGAAACACCACCTATCAGAATATGTAGGTACTGTGCTAGCAAGAAAGAGATCAAACAAAATGGCATAACAAAAATATTTTTACTACAACATAACATTTACAGAAAATAAGTACAGAAGCAACAAGTCTGTGTGGATCTCAGCAATGAAGTGACAATGATAGTATTTCATGCCTCGTTGTTTCATGTCAGAATTGGGTGTACACCCCCCCCCCCATCAACACCCCGAAAGTGATACTTCTCAGTATCAATACGGATCTAATTTGTTAGAACAGTCATGTTCTGAGCTTGGTTAAGTACATGCTTTTAATGAAGTATCATAGGAGAAAAAATTCAATTAAAATAACATTAAAAAGAAAATGAAAATAACACCTTTCTCCCCAGAAGGAACTCATAACCGACACGCTCAATCTGAGCTTCTGCCATGGGCTTGCAAACACAGGACTTCCGAACCCACAACTTCAACTGTCTGAGGGAAACAAAGGTTACTCTAAATTCAACAAGGGGCTAGGCGGCATAACCTCAAGAGGACATTTTCAAATGGGTGGGTATTTGGTGGCTGTGTCACTAACTCCCTCCGTTTATTGACCTTTGACTAAACTGACCCATTGTATGACCGAGACTTATCGTTCACCCCCCCCCCCCCCCCCGGACAAACAGAAAACTGTGGTTGAGCATCAGCCTCTGTCCATGCATTCGAGCAGTGAGCCGGGACAAAGACAAAACACATTGCTATGTGGCATAAAATTACCAGAGGGCTGCAGTAGTTTTGTTTTCTTTTAAATATATTCTTTACAGTTTTTTTGCTTGCTTTTATCTTGTTTTTTGTTGTTGTCTAAGACTGTCCTTCAAATGCAAATAAAGGAGACCATCTTGGTTGTGTTAACATCCAGTGCCCGTCTGTTTTCTTCTATACCTCAATGCTGTTTCCCGCATAAAGCCTGGTCCATGTCCGAGCTGCAAGGTGCACAGAGAGGGGGTTCATTAACTACAGGTATTAGCAAGACATTCCTTCAAGAAGAATGCTATCTCTGAATTGATTTGACCTGCAGTGACACTTTAGGAGGCTAAAGTGAAGAGCACTACAAGAGCAGTAAGTAATTGGTTCCTTCTCACACACACTGCCTCTGTTTAAAACCAGGCTTAGGTACTCAGCGATAGGTACTCTTGATCAGAGGATGCAAAATAATTTACGTGCCAAGGGGTGAGAATTTAAACTGGGTTCACTTTAAACATGAACATGACACATGCGTGCGCTGTCTCACCTGTCTCAATGGCTTGGGCTTCGTTTGATTTCCACTGCTCTGCAACATCGTTTGCAAGTGGGTCATCAGGGTTAGGAGCGCTTAATAATGCTTGGATTGATAGCAGCACTGTGCGGATCTGCAAAGCTGGGGACCACTTATCTGTGAGAGACAAAGAAAATGGTGGAGGAAGGAGTCATACTTTGAGTCAGGTCATGACTGTGACCAATGATAACTGAATCTGGATAACTCACCTTTCAAGATGTCTAGGCATATCCTACCCAGCTTGTCCACATTGGGGTGGTAGATTTTGGTCATGAATCGCACTTTGGGAGCTGCCATGGGATATTCTTCTGGCAGAAACAGTTCAAGTTTAAAGGTGCCTCCTTCGAAAGGGGAGTCCTGGGGCCCTGAAATCACCACATGGAAGTAGCGTGCATTCGCCTCATCAGGCTCTGCCTTTATTCCAGGAACGGGTTCGGCCAGCAAACGCTGAGTCTCCTGAACACGGACAGAGATACAGATCGAGACATGCAGGCAGATAGACAAACACATGCAAACAGAAACGTGTCATGTTCGAAGTGAACCCAGTTTAAATGGTGTCAAGCAGAATGCGCTACAGATGTAGAGAGACAGATAAGCACCAACAACCAGATGTCAGGTCAGGGTCGATAGTGACCAAGGTTTTGGACAACTATGTTTTAGTGCAAGGACAGCCACCCTACATTCAAGACCAGGTTTGAGATTCTGTTTCTGAACTTTTTAGGGCCAATGAACAATCACTCTGCCTTGTCTCTTTCAAGAGCACAAAACACTCACGCAGTGTTTTAAATCCTCAGCTAAGAGCTCATAGGATACATTCTATTACAGTTAAATAAAAGGTTAAACAAACAAAATATATAATAATTACATGCCTGGAGGTGGACTAGCTGCAAAGTCTTTTTGTGAATTATGTCTGAGGCCTAGTGAGAACCAACATGTAACATCTTCATGGTATGACTGTCATTCTGATGGAAATAAATGTATTATCTATAACTTTCAAATATAACTCACTGATAGGCCCATGTACACCATAACACCACTGTAAATGTTCATCTTCTCAGTTATTTTATTCAACAACTAGGCAAGTCAGTAAGTTAGGCCAGTTGAGTAGGCTGATAAATTGAATGTTTCTGTCAAACATTTGTTTTTGCAGCCACCTAGTATATGTATGACAAACTATTGTCCCATGTCTCTTCATTTCTGACACAGATCTCCTGATCATTGGGCCTAGACACAGTTTGAGAGAAATACCTGCACTGCCACCGGCTTCTATACCACAGCCAAGTTAGCTTTGCTACCCAAAGCACTTTCATACACAGTAAAACAAGCAAGTAAATGTGAGTTTATAATACATACTCTGGAGTCTAGTAGTATAGCAAGTTCCATCAATATCTAACTAGCTAAATTTGCTAGCTGTATGTACGTTGCTAACGTTAGCTAGAAGTGCCAGTCGAGGGTCATTGCTCCGATCGCTAACTTGAGACCATAGTAAGGTTACTTCAATAGATGTACATTAAGAAAAGTATTACTTTCAACACATAGGCAATTAAGTAGACTTGGGCCATACTCAGCAGGAAGGTTAATACATTTGACCAAACATTCATCTGACTTGGGGCTGAGCCTGAGACATACGGTACCTAGCTAACGGAAGTAACGTTAGCTAGCAAATACATGGCAATGCACGTGCCTAGTCGTATTTTTCTTCACAACTCAAAGGGGACCGAACTACGGCTTGTGAACTATGTATTGCATGTGGTTTTTGGAATTACCTTTATAATCCTGCGGGGTAGTCCTGCCATCTTGTTTTACTGTATACAGTATTTTTGTATGTTCACTCCTTCGTCGCCGAAAAAAACACGCTTTCCGGTGAATGATGTTGGCCTCTGACGGGATTGTGAATGCTGGGAAATGTATTTTGGTCAACGACCAGCGTGAACATATTTCAATTAAACGAACTTCATGTTCCAGGAATGGGTGCTTTCAAAATCTTAGAGAAAAGACTAGAAATATGAACGTACTCTTTATTGTAATTTCTTTGAATCCCAAAAACTTTAAAATACATGGACTGAATTGAAATGATCGTAATAATGGTCAGTCACAATCAATGTAATATTGTTCTGCACAGTAGGAGCCAAAGTTTGAGTCCCAGTTGCAGCCTTTTCTTTCTCCCGCTACGCCGCTATTGCAGTGTTCTCCTTCTTCCTCCACAATAACATGCAGATACCTTAACAATGTCCCAAAATTTAATGAAATAAAAGGTATTCAGCAAATAGGCAAAATATATATTTCACTGACAGTTTTGGTAATCTGATTCAAAACATAAGTGCATAACTACAGATGTGTTTATTTTATTTTATAGCACAAATAATTGCACACAAAAACAGTTTGGGATTTGGGGGTTGAGCCAAGCTAATAATTCTGTAAGGTATAAATGATTCTGAAGGTAAGAAACTCCTTAACAACTATCTGTCTTTTGGAGGATCTCGTTTTCTGCGTCGTGTATGGTACCTAAGAAAAAAAAGCAACAAAAGTTAAAATTTTCAATATACAGTGGATTCGGAAAGTATTCAGACACTTCGACTTTTTCCACATTTTGTTACAGCCTTATTCTGAAATTAATTAAATTGTAAATCTCCCAATCTACACACAATACCCTATAATGACAATGTGAAAACAGGTTTTTAGAAATCTTTGCAAATGTAATTAAAAATAAAAACCAGAACAATCACATTTACATAAGTATTCAGACCCTTTACTCAATACTTTGTTGAAGCACCTTTGGCAGCGATTATAGCCTCGAGTCTACTTAGGTATGACGCTACAAGCTTGGCACGTATTTGGGGAGTTTCTCCCATTCTTCTCTGCAGATCCTCTCAAGCTCTATCAGGTTGGATAGGGAGCGTCGCTGCACAGTGATGTTCAGGTCTCTCCAGAGATGTTTGGTCGGGTTCAAGTCCGGGGTCTGTCTGGGCCACTCAAGAACATTCAGAGACTTGTCCCGATGCCACTCCTGCGTGTGCTTAGAGTCGTTGTCCTGTTGGAAGGTGAACCTTCGCCCCCAGTCTGAGGTCCTGAGTGCTCTGGAGCAGGTTTTCATCAAGGATCTCTCTGTACTTTGCTCCGTTCATCTTTCCCTCCAACCTGATTAGCCTCCCAGTCCCTGCCACTGAAAAACATCCACACAGTATGAACCTGCCACCACCATGCTTCACCGTAGGCATGGTGCCAGGTTTCCTCCAGACGTGACGCTTGCCATTTAGGCCAAATAGTTCAATCTTGGTTTCATCAGACCAGAGAATCTTGTTTATCATGGCCTGAGAGTCCTTTAAGTGCCTTTTGGCCAATTCCAAGCAGACTGTCATGTGCCTTTTTGAGGAGTGGCTTCCGTCTGGCCACTACCATAAAGCCCTGATTGGTGGAGTGCTGCAAAGATAGTTGTCCTTCTGGAAGGTTCTCCTTTCTCCACATAGGAACTCTAGAGCTCTGGCAGAGTGACCATTGGGTTCTTGGTCACCTCCCTGACTAAGGCCGCCTCCCCCGATTGCTCAGTTTGGCCCGAGCGGCCAGCTCTAGGAAGAGTCTTGGTGGTTCCAAACTTATTCAATTTAAGAATGATGGAGGCCACTGTTTTCTTGGGGACGTTCAATGCTGCAGAAATGTTTAGGTATCCTTCCCCGGATCTGTGCCTTGACACAATCCTGTCTCGAAGCTCTACGGACAAATCCTTCGACCTCATGGCTTGGATTTTGCTCTGACATGCACTGTTGACTGTGACATGCACTGTCAACCTTATATAGACAGGTGTGTTCCTTTCCAAATCATGTCCAATCAATTGAATTTACCCCAGGTGGATTCCAATCAAGCAGTAGAAACATCTCAAGGATGATCAAGGGAAACAGAATGCACCGGAGCTCAATTTCAAGTGCCATAGGAAAGGGTCTTATTTATATGAGGTTTATGTTTTTTAATTTTAATAAAAATGTGCAAACATTTCTAAAAACCTGTTTTCACTGTCATTACGGGGTATTGTGTGAATATGGATAAAAATGTATTTATTTCTCAATTTTAGAATAAGGCTGTAATGTAACAAAATGTGGAAAAAGGGAAGGGGTCTGAATACTTTGCGAATGCACTCTATAGGTGATTTTAAAAAGGACTGAGTGAGGATTTTACCCAGCTTCATGCCAGTTTCTCACTCAATCGATTAGCATTACATGAATTTACAAATTAGCAACTTAAGGTACATTTTGGATACTTAAAAGGCCCAAATGCAAACATTCTCAATATCAAATCATTTCTGGCTAACAATTATGTACCCTACTGGGATTATTTTCAATCAAGATAGTCAAAAACAAACAAAAAATAGTTTCTTAGCAAGAGCAATTTCTCAAGCAAGAATTTTGCTAGAACTGTCGGAGTGGGGGAGGGGAAATCCGAAGCCTCGTTATTGGCAGAGACGTTTAGAACTCTTTCATATTGGTCTATTAACTAATTTACTACCTGGTGATGTCACCAAGCAGGCCAAAACAGGCTGAAATTTCAGACGGCCTTTTCAAACAGCTCTCTTACACTAAAAGAGCATTATCATTTTCACAGCATTCTTCCAACATCAGTATGTAAATATATATATATAAAACTCAAGAAATTACATTTTTGACTGCACTGGGCCTTTAATACGAAGGATGTGCCATGTGAGTTCAGTACCAATATTTAATATGGAACGGGTGTGGCATCTATCTATTGCCCTGCTTTGAGCAATCATCAACATAATTTTCTCCTTCTGAGTATCTCTTCATAATTTAGATAGTACTGACTATCACTAAAGTGATTCAATCATAGAAGGTGTACTTACTGTCCCACAGGGTACCAGCGGTGCTTGGTGGTGTGAAACATTTTGCTGAGCTCCTCGATGGTGGGGCCCTGTTTGTTCTGCAGCACCTCCCTTCCGAGGTGGGCCTTCAGCACCTGGTCATGTGTCTCTGCCGGATTGGTCAGGGGGTCTGGCCGTAGAATGGGCTACAGTGTCACAAATACATACGAAAGCCATAACAATCAAAGACCATTTATGCTGTTTTTCAACCTAAATCGCAGGGCTTATTTTGCCGTTTAATAGCCAGCATGTTGAGAAAAGGGGCATATTGCTGGCAGGTAAAACTCAGCCTCCCACAGACATCATGATTTCACAGATCAATCTGCAGGGCGTAGTGTTTGCAAATGCAGTATTTACAGTATTTAAAGGTTTCCTTTTCCTCATCATCTGTGTTAACGTCAGTATCGGCAAATCCAAGTTCTAATTTATTACCTGGGTAAGTTCATAAGGAACATCCTCAGAGGGATGGTAGCACACTATGGTCTTCCCATCAGATGTCACACCAATTTCCACCTTACTGCAATGAAGGTGACAATAAATTAACAAAGTCATCGCAATACACACAGTTACAAAATTATGATTTACTATTAAAAAAAAGGCTACGTAGCAAGCCATCTAACGTTACTTACCAATCATCATCAATGGAAGGTCCACGGATAGTTGACTTGTGAAGGACAGGCACAACGCCTGTTGTGGATATATTGGTTTACATAAATCAAAAGGTACTGTATGATGTGATTAATAACTGCCAAGCTACAGTCACAAGATTGCTAGCCAGCTGGGTTCTCTGCCTCAGAAATGCTTGCTAACATTAACTAGTTAGCTGACAAAATCCTTTCAGCACTTGAGATTGTGTTCACAAAACGCGTTCCTTAATCTTGCAAGTTTTACAATAGACAGTACTCACCTGTGCAGTGTTTCAGCAGATTAACAGTTGAAAACCGTGTAAATAAAGAACTCAACCTATTTAAATGACCTGTAGTAGCCATGTTCATCAAAAATGTTGTATTTGTGTTACATGGAAATATTTCCGTGTATGTACTACAAGGAAATAATTCCGTGTTCATACGTGAACCATACACGTTTGTTCCGCTGTACAAACCTTTATGAACAAATCCTTTTTCTTTAGTAAAGCCAAAGTAAAAATACAAAAACAAAAGAACTGGGACAATTTAACTGTCAAATGTATTTGGGGAAAAAGTATTTTTCACATTTGTATAAATACATTATGACATCATAAATATCATTTTAGAATTGGAATAGAGTAAACTGAGAAATAATGGGATTTGAACATTTTGCTAATTCATTAACATGAAACTCAAGTTACAGCATTGCTCTTAACCTCCATATAATGGCAACTGAACATCGAAAGGGTTACCGATGTGACCTCATACTGGAACCCTCTCAGTACTCCACAGTTCCACCACCAACGGAGGAGGGGAAGGCAAAGGTATCAGTGAAACTTCAGCCAGAGGTTTTTAACCCATTCATCCTGTCTCCTCTGCCAGAACAGACGATCCGTGATGTTCTTGTTGACTGGGTGAGAAACAAACCGCTCCTTTCACCCACTGCAGCCAGAGGAATGGTCATCACTGGCATAACCCATGAGGTTGCATACTGTTACAGACTGGAAACATTTACAGAGCACAGGTCTGTGTGCTTAAGATTTGAACCGCAATGCAAAACTTCCAAAGCACCAGTGTCTCCAAAACCAGCAGGGGAAGTACAGGAGCCACAACCCTGGAAGGTGTCTGTGACCCCGGCCAAGATGTTCCACAACCAGGTGTTAAATTACAGGCTGATTCACACAGACCGAGTGACCGGGTGCTCTTACTGTCAGGAGCATAAGTGGGTTATGTGCAAGGCCTGCTGTGCCTCTACTAGGGTGCGCTGCCCTGTGTGCCATGGGCGAGGCAGGGGCACCAAAAAGTCCTGCAGGGAGTGCAAGGGTGAGAAGATGGTGCCCTGCATGTCCTGCATGTCCCTGGGCCGGGTTTGCTGTGAGATGTGCGTGGGAAATGGTCAGCTGTGCTACTTCAAAGAGCTGCGGGTGGACTACCGCTGTCATCTCGACAGGTACCTGCTAGGTGTCCCAGGCGGTATCCCAGAGGAGAGGATTTCCCATGCCATAGGGGAGATCCTCCACAATGGCTTGGGCCAAAAGGTGTGTCCCATTAGCACCTTCTCTGTGGAAGAGGTCAACGCAGCCTCACAAAGGATGGTGCGGTCGTCCCACTCCAGCTGGCCCCAGTGCCGCATCATTCAACAGAGACATCTGCTGAGGGCAGTGCCAGTGACTCGAGTCCAGTATCGCTGGAGGGATACTTCTGGGAGTGTGTTTATTTTTGGAGTAGACCACTCCATCTACTGGCCAGACTACCCAGAGAGGAGGATCCGTCTCTGTTGCCCCTGGTTATAGAACTGGTAATGCTCAATTCCCAGATAAAAGCTTCCTCAAACACATGCATATGATAAAAAAAGATTGTTGTCCTTTCCTTTTCTTTATTTTTAATATTTTCTACATTGTAGAATAATAGTGAAGACATCAAAATGATAAAATAAAATCAATCAATATATGTTTTATATTTTAGATTCTTCAAAGTAGCCACCCTTTGCTTTGACAGCTTTGCACACTCTTGACATTCTCTCAACCAGCTTCACCTGGAATACTTTTCAACAATCTTGAAGGAGTTCCCACATATGCTGAGCACTTGTTGGCTGCTTTTCCTTCACTCTGCAGTCCAACTCATCCCAAACCATCTCAACTGGATCGAGGTCAGGTGATTGTGGAGGCCAGGTCATCTGATGCAGCACTTCATCACTCTTCTTGGTCAAATAGCCCTTACACAGCCTGGAGGTGTGTTGAGCCATTGTTCTGTTGAATAACAAATTATAGTCCCACTAGGCGCAAACCAGATGGGATGGTGTATCATTGCAGAATGTTTTGGTAGCCATGCTGGTTAAGTGTGCCTTAAATTCTGAATAAATCACAATGTCACCAGCAAAGCACCCCCACACCACCTCCTCCATGCTTCACGGAAGGAACTACACATGCAGCGATCATCCGTTCACCTACACTGCGTCTCACAAAGACAAGGCGGTTCGAACCAAAAATCTCAAATTTGTACCAAAGGACAGATTTCCTACCGGTCTAATGTTCATTGCTCGTGTTTCTTGGCTCAAGCAAGTCTCTTGTTCTTATTGGTGTCCTTTAGTAGTGGTTTCTTTGCAGCAATTCAACCATGAATGCCTGATTCACGCAATCTCCTCTGAACAGTTGATGTTGAGATGTTTCTGTTAATTGAACTCTGTGAAGCATTTATTTGGGCTGCAATTTCAGAGGCGCAGTTAACTCTAATGAACTTATCCTCTGCAGCGGAGGTAACTCAGGGTCTTACTTTCCTGTGGCGGTCCTCATGAGAGCCAGTTTCATCATAACGCTTGAATAGTCTTTTAAAGTTCTTGAAAATCTCCACATTACTGACCTTCATGTCTTAAAGGAATGATGGACTATCATTTCTCATTGCTTATTTGAGCTGTTCTTGCCATATGGACTTGTACCATATAGGGCTATCTTCTGTATACCACCCCTACCTTGTCACAACACAACTGATTGGCTCAAACACATTAAGGAAAGAAATTCCACAAATTAACTTAAGGCACACTTGTTAATTGAAATGCATTCCAGGTGACTACCTCATGAAGCTGGTTGAGAATACCAAGAGTGTACAAAGCTGTCAAGGCAAAGTGTGGCTACTTATTATTCTACAATGTAGAAATAGTAAAAACAAAGAGAACACTGGAATGAGTAGGTGTGTCCAAACTTTTGACCGGTACTGTATATTTATCACAAGTTGGTAAAAACCGTATTTCTTTACCATTTTACCTGGATGGGCCTTTCAGTAAATGTTTGAGTAGGTATTTCAGATTTCACACTTTTCTAATTTAACCAATGCAGGAATGTCACTGACATAATACATCGTTTATTCTGGGGGGAGGGGGGGTGCAAGATTAGCAAATTTCAGGCCAAGATTAGCAAAGTCCTGCACAAATAATCATTGATGACACTAAACCAGATACCTGTGCCTTCAAAATCACATTTCAATAGTTATTTGATTGATTGTTAGTCAAAAACAAAATATATATTGAATTATTTTGACAAACATTCAGATAAATATTGACCTTCCTTGTTGCAAAGACATTTTAGCTCCCAAAACAAATATTTATGTGGCGCTTAACTATTAGGAGATCTGTTTTAGAAGAAAAGTTTAAAGAGAGAAAGCCATCCACAGCTCTGGCAATGTTCTTGAAGTGCCTTCTTGGTCCCAGGTTGACAAAGTCTTTGGCTATGTGGATCTCTCTGTGTAAGTCCAAGGTACCGCTCTATGTTGATTGGAAGTTGGATCCAGAGTGGCTCACTAGGAAAGCTCCATATCTGCTGTGGAGGAAGTACTGCTGGATGCCTCAGGCGCTGTGGTTGCCACCAACCGCTCCCGATTGCCAAACACCTCAGCGACTGGAGACAGCACATACATGGATGGCAGGCAAAGAAAGTCGGTGAACATACTCGGTCACGTACACACAAAACACACCATGTTGATAACCATCAGCTACTGATCTAACACCTCAGTGACCAAGCAGACACACAGACATACAAACCCATGACTTGACTACCAAGCAGGAGAGATGATAGCTATATAAACATAACAGTCAAAGCCCATAATAAATAGATGTTCAATACAGAGGGAGAGCGATACTATTCCTTTGTATAGAACAGGTAGTTTTTCGTAGCCACTGTGCTTCTACATCTGCATGGCATTGCTTGCTGTACGGGGTTTTTTGGCTGGGTTTCTGTACAGCACTTTGTGACATCTGCTAATGTAAAAAGGGCTTTATAAATACATTTGGTTGATTGATTAAAAAAGTAAAAGCTAGTTGCCATATTCAAAATATATATTTTTTTCTGGAACAAAAAGAAAATACACGATAGACTCGGCTCCTTGTCAGGCCTAGAGCAGAAGGTAATGACATTGAAACTGTACCTGCTGCCACATCACTTATGTCCCAAACCCGCAGGCCATCCCTCTGTCCTCCAAAGGCATATACAAAGGGCATGTCAGGACAGCACGCTGCACAGAACAGCACCCCCTATCAACAGAAAGGGAGCATTTCACCACAACAGCCACATATACAACACACATCCAAACAGTCGCTGTTAGAAACGTGATGGATCTTATTGCAATGACATGGAAATGATTACAGCGACAGAAACCATCGTTACCATTTTCATGTCCCGGGTGTGAACTAAATTGGGCTTGTTCCCCAAGATGTCCCAAATCTTGACGTGTTTGTCTGCTGACGAGGTGACCAAGCATCCCCGGATTTGGCTGCTAAGGTCCAAGCCTACAGGGCCAGAGACAACCGACTTAAATTCTGTTTCCCTGACCTTGAATGCCATGTTTGTGTACCAGTACTCATCCAGTATTTTAAAGTCTGAATATGAAGGGGTAGGGGCTAGAGGCAGAAATTGGCCTGTGACCACACCCACCTGACACCTCTCCGTCATGTGCCCTTAGCGTAAACACTGGCTTGTCCGAGCGTGCGTCCAAACAGTAAACAAAGCCGTCCTCTGTGCTCGCCTAAAACACAGCCAAATATCAGTGAGAGTGGAAACAGGAAAGTGCACCAAGCATTTTCCATGTGAAAGTTAGCCAATATGCAATGCTATGTGAGAGGTGGCGAGAGGGCAGCTTACCAGGAAGTTGCAGGGCGAGAAGTGGTTCCAGGCGACCCTTTCCACCTGCCCGCTAAACCTCCAAGTGCGATGGCTGCTGTCCGGGCTGCGGCAGTCATACAGGATCGCCGACCTGGCCAGAGGAAGAAGACACAGGTTAAGACTTGTTAGTTTTGTCACAATCCTGACCTCCAATATACAGGAGATGACAATTAATTTGACAATTTCAGAGGATGTAACAGATTCAGATTGGACATACTTATCGTATGATCCTGATATCAGGGTCTGAGCTTCAAAGGGGTGGAACATCAATGTCTGAACCTAAAAGAGACTTGACTTTAATGTTTGAGATCAACATTACAAGTAAGCAGGCGAGACTACATCCAAAATCAACTTCACATCATATTTTAGTTTATTTACAGTAGGTCCATTTTGGGAAGTTAAACAGGCTGTGATGACTGGACACACGTACCTTGTCAGTGTGTCTGCGCAGTGTTGTGGCCGGCTTTCCCTGTGCCAGATCCCACAGGATCACGGTTTCATCGGCTGACCCACTAGCCAAGACGTTGCTGTGGAAAAAAAGAAGCAACACACAGAGTAAAGGTGGAGGGTAGGTTTGTGACAACGCTAGTGACTTTGTGATTACAGTGACATAAGTGGAAAGGTCTGGGGCTAGGGGTAACGGGTACAACTCCAATATGACTCACCGGACCAGTTTGTTCCAGGATAAGTCCAGTACAGCATCTGTATGACCTTCCACTGGCTCTGCTGCAGCCTTAAAATTCAAATTGCATGTTAGGATACGGGCCATAGTGAGGAGACACCAACACCATAAACATAACAGTAGAAACTACCACATCCAAGTCCTTGTGGGAAAATTACCTTTTTGCTTTTCTTTTTCTTCTTGGAGGCCTTCTTGCTCCCCAGAGTGAAGGCAGGCTCTAGGCAGTCCACCACATCCAGGTCCCACACGTCAATCTGCGGTGTCATGTTGCCTACAGCCGCATAATTTCCTGTACAAACAGATGGAGTTAATGTAAAGTTTTTAAAAAAACATGTTATACACTGAGAAAACACTGAATTGAATGTCCATTCCGCAGAGTCGGGTTGTGATAAACTGCTGTTTGAGCTTAACTCAGTCAAATCTGAGAATCCATTCAACACTATAAAAAGTGAATTCACTCACCAGTGCCTTCTGGACTAGGGTCAAAGTTAAGCCACTCCACACACAGTGGATAGGCTGGTAGGAGTATGTCATGGTGAATATAGAGGGATTCCTCCTCGGAGTTGTATACTGTGCAGAGGCAAATATACATACAAATACATTAATTAAAACAACCTTTGTTTTTACACTGGCATGTACACGGACTATACCAAACGTCAGGAAAATCTTCATAATATTGAGTTGCAACCCCCCCTTCCCTCAGTACACACTCAATTTGTCAGGGCATGGACTCTGCAAGGTTTCAAAAGTGTTCCACAGGGATGCTGGCCCATGTTGTGGGAAATTGGCCGGATGTCCTTTGGGTGATGGACCATTCCTCATACACGCGGGAAACTGTTCATGAAAAACCCAGCAGCGTTGTAGTTTTTGACACAAACCATTGTGCCTGGCACCTACTACCATAGCCCGTACAAAAGGCATTTCAATATTTTGTCTTTCCCATTCACCCTCTGAATGGCACACATACACAATCCATGTCCCAAGGTTTAAAAATCCTTCTTCAACCAGTCTCCTCCATCTACACTGATTGAAGTGCATTTGACGTCAGATGAAAGCTATGACCACTTGTTTGTCAGTCTATGTCATGGAAAGAGCATGTTCTGTACACTCACTATGTCTACACTGTTACCATTTGATGTTGTGAAGCAAGAGTTTCTGTAAATCTAAGCTGAGAGTCAAATTGCCAGTTAGAACAACAGTCTCTGCAACTCACCGTGAATCTCCAGGTTGCAGCAGTCCTTCTCTGCTCTGCCTGAAATGATGAGGTTATCATTGGGCTTGATTTGAAAGTCCTCTCGCTCATACTGGTCCTGGAGACACAAAGAAAAGATGCCAACAACTAAGTCTGAATGACACAGAATGACCAGAAATGAAGAGCTGGGAAGATAAACTGAAAATTATCGACACCAACCACTTATCGCAGGCATTTTGCTGATATCATTCATTACGATAAGTAGCCTATACTAGAGAAATGTGAAGTTTGAAATGAAATAAGTTTGTTCAATGGGACAATTGATGGCTACAACAATAAAACTAGTAGTAGTAGTTTAATGGATAAAATACTGTGGTGCACATTATAAACTTATTGTTTCTATTTATCGGTATCATCAATTAGGTCATTTATCCCAATATGGATTTTTTTAAGTGGCAGGTAGCCTAGCAGTTAGAGGGTTGGGCCAGTAACCGAAAGGTCGCTGGATCGAATACCCGAGCAGACATGGTGAAAAATCGATGGCCCTTAAGCAAGGCACTTGACCCCAATTTGCTTCAGGGGTGCCATATTACTATAGCTGACCCTGTAAAACAACACATTTCACTGCACCTATACGGTGTGTGAGACAATAAAATATATTTTATGTGATATTTTTATATATTTTTGTATATTTAATGTGATATGCTTGGCAGGCACCACTAGTTGGTACCAAACCAGACTGGTTTCATCACTCTGAACTGGCAAACAGCTCTGGACTCACTGTGTCTTTGATGGTAATGTAAGGATCCTCCTCATTGGTGCTGAACACTGTGAGGCCGGCAAGGCTGTCACCAAGGTTGGTAGTCACTGTGCCAGAAAAAAAGAGATGAACAGTAAGAGAGTTATTTATAATAATCTTGGCATATTAACAGACAGAGATAACCCATGAATTTAAGATCCAACATAATCTGAGAGCAAATGCAGAAACTATATTTACCAGAGTCTTCCTCATCATATCTATCCAAACCATACGTTGCTAGTTCATCTGCTTCCTCCCTTCCTGCTTCATTTTCATCTTGCTCTGGCTCCTGAACAGCTTCTGCCTCGTCACTCTGTTCCTGCCCGCTGGCCATGCCTTCATCCTCCTCCTCCTCTTCACCTACACGTTCACTGAGTAAACACAAATAAACTCATCAAAAAAAAAACGTCCCTTTTTCAGGACCCTGTCTTTCAAAGATCATTTGTAAAAATCCAAATAACTTCACAGAGCTTCATTGTAAAGGGTTTAAACACTGTTTCCCATGCTTGTTCAATGAACCATAAACAATTAATGAACATGCACCTGTGGAACGGTCGTTAAGTCACTAACAGCTTACAGACGGGTAGGCAATTAAGGTCATAGTTATGAAAACTTCGGACACAAAAGAGGCCCTTCTACTGACTGAAAAACACCAAAAGAAAGATGCCCAGGGTCCCTGCTCATCTGCGTGAACGTGCCTAACACGCAACCCAAACTGGCTGCGCACGTGCGCCATCGTGCATTAATTTATTTTGTTCCCCCACAACAAACGCGATCACAATACGCAGGTTAAAATATCAAAACAAACTCTGAACCAATTACATTAATTTGGGGACAGGTCAAAAAGCATTAAACATATGGCAATTTAGTTAGCTAGCTTGCACTTGCTAGCTAATTTGTCCTATTTAGCTAGCTTGCTGTTACTCGTTAATTTGTTCTGGGATATAAACATTGAGTTGTTATTTTACCTGAAATGCACAAGGTCCTCTACTCCGACAATTAATCCATACATAATACGGTTAACCGAATCATTTCTAGTCATCTCTCCTCCTTCAAGGATTTTTCTTCTCTTGGCTTCATATTGCGATTGGCAACTTTCATAAATTAGGTGCATTACCGCCACTGACCTCATTCGTATTTCAGTCATCCACGTGGGTATAACCAATGAGGAGATGGCATGTGGGTATCTGCTTCTATAAACCAATGAGGAGAGAGAGGCAGTACTTGCAGCGCGATCTGCATCACAAATATAACTGACTTCTATTTTATCCCATGGCAACGCAGACGCTCATTGGCGCGCGCGAGCAGTGTGGGTGCAATAATTGAAGAATATAGATCTCTAAATTTATTTTGCAATGTGAGCGGTGTAGTCACCCTGTTAGGCATACTGCAAGGAGGCATGAGGACTGCAGATGTGGCCAGGGCAATAAATTGCAATGTTCGTACTGCGAGACTCCTAAGACAGCGCTACAGAGACAGGATGGACAGCTGATAGTCCTCGCAGTGGCAGACCACATGTAACACCGGCACAGGATCGGTACATCCGAACGTCACACCTGCGGGACAGGTACAGGATGGCAACAACAACTGCCCGAGTTACACCAGAAACGCAATCCCTCCATCAGTGCACAGACTGTCCGCAATAGGCTGAGAGAGGTTGGACTGAGGGCTTGTAGGCCTGTTGTAAGGCAGGTCCTCACCGGCAACAACGTCACCTATGGGCACAAACCCACCGTCGATGGACCAGACAGGACAGACAAAAAGTGCTCTTCGTCAAAGGAATGAGCGTTCGTTACACAGAAACCTGTACTCTGGAGCTGGATCGAAATGGAGATCCGGTCCGTCATGGTCTGGGGCGGTGTGTCACAGCATCATCGGACTGAGCTTGTTGTCATTGCAGGCAATCTCAACACTGTGCGTTACAGGGAAGACATCCTCCTCCCTCATGTGGTACCCTTCCTGCAGGCTCAAAATGACATGACCCTCCAGCATGACAATGTCACCAGCCATACTGCTCGTTCTATGCGTGATTTCCTGCAAGACAGGAATGTCAGTGTTCTGCCATGGCCAGCGAAGAGCCCGGATCTCAATCCCATTGAGCACATCTGGGACCTGTTGAATCGGCGGGTGAGGGCTAGGGCCATTCCCACCAGACAGAAATTTCTGGGAAATTGCAGGTGCCTTGGTGGAAGAGTGGGGTAACATCTCACAGCAAGAACTGGCAAATCTGGTGCAGTCCATGAGGAGGAGATGCACTGCAGTACTTAATGCAGCTGGTGGCCACACCAGATACTGACGGTTACTTTTGATTTTGACCCCCCCTTTGTTCAGGGACACAATATTCCATTTCGTTAGTCACATGTCTGTGGAACTTGTTCAGTTTATGTCTCAGTTGTTGAATCTTGTTATGTTCATACAAATATTTACACATTAAGTTTACTGAAAATAAACGCAGTTGGACAGCGAGGACGTTTCTTTTTTTTTTGCTGAATTTACATTGACATAAATACATTAATTGCTAATACTGAACAAGAGTTCAAAGAAACCACCATTAATAAGGTTTGGGTCAATTTCATTTTAACTTGGTTGATTTGATGAAACCCCCACTATTGAGGAAATTATTTCTGAGTCACTTCGCTGGTCCAGAAATAATGAGTATTTCAAACATTTAGCTACACATTTCAATTAATTTCCTATATTGACTGAGTTTGAATAGCAGTTTCAGTCTCATTGTCCCACTCAGGTCAGTCAAACAAAGTTATGTCAAGTAAGTCATCCAAAAACTCCACCAACCCCAATTGTTCTTTTGCCTCTGCTATTATGTGTTGCAATTCTTCTTTGCTCAACTCCACCTGTAACAAAATGTGGCAATAGGTTAAAACAGACATCACCTAGCTGGTGCCATTCATTTTATTTGCATGAATTATAGTGTTTATAAACTATAACTGCTGTATGTACAAAATAACGTATTAACTAGCTTGCTAGCTAGGGTGTATTCATTAATCGGATTCCGTTGCAAAACGTTTAGCAACTGAAACAATTTACTTCCGAACAAATCCTGGTAGGTCCCTCCCCGTTTCGTTTGCTTCAGTTAGGTTCCTAGGGTAAATGTTTCCCTTTTGCAACGGAATCCGACTAATGAAAACACCACAGAAGAATCTGTCTTGTTGGCAATTTTGCTAGCTACTTACCTTATCTGGTGTTTCCTTCGAAACGCCACGCTTTACCCATCCAACACAAGTGATTTGAGAACTCATTATAGACAACGTTCTAGTAACAACATTCAATGTAATGTACAACTCTAAAGTGTTCAAAAACACTTTATAAAGATCCAAAAGTTACATACAAATTGCACGCATTGACATGTGAGTTGGGTCCACGACTCTCGAGACAGGCAGTGTCGCAGACTGATGACGTTAACGTGGGGGTGTCCCTTGTTCTTCTTCTTTGAGTTTTTATTGGCGGATCGCAACCAAAAAACAGGTGCACACACCGCCACTTACTGTACTGGACTGTGAGACCGGTCACGAACAGTCTATACCAGTATATCAAAGTCAAATCAAATTTCATTAGTCACACACAATTGTTTAGAAAATGTTATTGCGAGTGTAGCGAAATGCTTGTGTTTCGAGCTTCGACAGTGCAGTAATATCTAACAAGTAATATCTAACAATTTCACAACATATACCCAATACACACACATCTAGTAAAGGATTGGAATTAAGAATATATAAATATATGGGCGAGTAATGTCAGAGCGACATAGACTTAGATACAGTAGAATAGTTCAGAATATAGTATACAGTCGTGGCCAAAAGTTTTGAGAATGACACAAATATACATTTTCACAAAGTCTGCTGCCTCAGTTTGTATAACGGCAATTTGCATATACTCCAGAATGTTATGAAGAGTGATCAGATGAATTGCAATTAATTGCAAAGAACCTATTTGTCATGCAAATGAACTGAATCCCCCAAAAACATTTCCACTGCATTTCAGCCCTGCCACAAAAGGACCAGCTGACATCATGTCAGTGATTCTCTCATTAACACAGGTGTAAGTGTTGATGAGGACACGGCTGGAGATCACTCTGTCATGCTGATTGAGTTTGAATAACAAAAGCAGGGTGGTGCTTGGAATCATTGTTCTTCCTCTGTCAACCATGGTTACCTGCAAGGAAACACATACCGTCATCATTGCTCTACACAAAAAGGGCTTCACAGGCAAGGATATTGCTGCCAGTAAGATTGCACCTAAATCAACCATTTATCGGATCATCAAGAACTTCAAGGAGAGCGGTTCAATTGTTGTGAAGAAAGCTTCAGGGCGCCCAAGAAAGTCCAGCAAGCGCCAGGACCATCTCCTAAAGTTGATTCAGCTGCGGGATCGGGGCACCATCAGTACAGAGCTTGCTCAGGAATGTCAGCAGGCAGGTGTGAGTGCATCTGCACGCACAGTGAGGCAAATACTTTTGGAGGATGGCCTGGTGTCAAGAAGGGCAGCAAAGAAGCCACTTCTCTCCAGGAAAAACATCAGGGACAGATTGATATTCTGCAAAAGGTACAGGGATTGGACTGCTGAGGGCTGGGGTAAAGTCATTCTCTCTGATGAATCCCCTTTCCTATTGTTTGGGTCAAAAAGCTTGCCCGGAGAAGACAAGGTGAGCGCTACCATCAGTCCTGTGTCATGCCAACCGTAAAGCATCCTGAGACCATTCATGTGTGGGGTTGCTTCTCAGCAAAGGGAGTGGGCTCACTCACAATTTTGCCTAAGAACACAGCCATGAATAAAGAATGGTACCAACACATCCTCCAAGAGCAACTTCTCCCAACCATTCAGGAACAGTTTGGTGACGAACAATGCCTTTTCCAGCATGATGGAGCACCATGCCATAAGGCAAAAGTAATAACTATGTGTCTCGGGGAACAAAACATTGATATTTTGGGTCCATGGCCAGGAAACTCCCCAGACCTTAATCCCATTGAGAACTTGTGGTCAATCCTCAAGAGGCGGGGGGACAAACAAAAACCCACAAATTCTGACAAACTCCAAGCATTGATTACGCAAGAATGGGCTGCCATCAGTCAGGATGTTGCCCAGAAGTTAATTGACAGCATGCCAGGGCAGATTGTAGAGGTCTTAAAACAGAAGGGTCAACACTGCAAATATTGACTCTTTGCATCAACTTCATGTAATTGTCAATAAAAGCCTTTGACAGTTATGAAATGCTTGTAATTATACTTCAGTATTCCGTAGTAACATCTGACAAAAATATCTAAAGACACTGAAGCAGCAAACTTTGTGGAAATTAATATTTTTTATTTATTCTCAAAACTTTTGGACACAACTGTATACATATGAGATGAGTAATGCAAGATATGTAAACATTATTAAAGTGACTAGTGCAATTTGGGTTGTGTACTATCCTCAAGGGCACATCGACAGACTAACCTTGTCAGCTTCGGATGTCAAACTAGCAACCTTTCAGTCACTGGCCTAACGCTCTAACCACAGGCATGGCGCCGGAAGGGATGACTGCCGTTTTATGGTCTTCTAACCAACTGTGCTATTTGTTTTGTTTTTTCGCATTCTTTGTAACTTATTGTGTACATAATGTTACTGATACCATCTCTTATGACCGAAAAGAGCTTCCGGACATCAGAACAGCAATTCCTCACCTAGTACTGGATGAATAATTTTTCTTTAATGAGTCGACGAGAGGGATTTACTCCAGACACCCGACAAGGCCCTCATCCCCGTCATTCAGAGATATCGCAGAAGGAGGTCAGGGTGCCTTGTAAGGACCTGGTGACAAGTGGCTAATCTGCCTTTACCATCGGTACTATTAGCCAACGTACAGTCATTGGATAATAAAATAAACAAACTACAAGCACGTATATCCTACCAACGGGACATTAAAAACTGTAATATCTTATGTTTCAAAGAGTCATGGCTGAACGACGACATGAATAACATACAGCGGGCGGGTTGTACACTGTATTGGCAGGATAGAACAGCAGCCTCTGGTAAGACAAGGGGTGGCGGTCTACGTATATTTGTAAACAATAGCTGGTGCACGATATCTAAGGAAGTCTCAAGGTTTTGCTCGCCTGAGTATCTCATGATAAGCTGTAGACCACACTATCTACCAAGAGAGTTTTATCTATGTTCTTTGTAGCTGTCTATTTACCACCACAAACCGATGCTGGCACTAAGACCGCACTCAATGAGCTGTATAGGGCCATAAGCAAACAGGAAAACGCACATCCAAAGGTGTCACTCCTAGTGACTTTAATGCAGGGAAACTTAAATCCGTTGTACCTCATTTCTACCAGCATGTTAAATTAGCAAACAAAGGGCAAAAAAACTCTAGACCACCTTTACTCCACACACAGAGATCCGTAACAAAGCTCTCCCTAGCCCTCCATTTGGCAAATCTGACCATAATTCTGTCCTCCTTATTCCTGCGTACAAGCAAACACTAAAGCAGGAATCACGAGTGACTCGGTCAATAAAAAAAGTGGTCAGATGAAGCAAATTTTAAGCTACAGGACTGTTTTGCTAGCACAGACTGGAATATGTTCCGGGATTCTTCCAATGGAATTGAGGATTACACCACATCAGTCACTGGCTTCTTCAATAAGTGCATCGATGACGTCGTGCACACAGTGACTGTACGTATATACCCCTACCAGAAGCAATGGATTACAGGCAACATCCGCATTGAGCTAAATGGTAGAGCTGCTGCTTTCAAGGAGTGAGACTCTAACCCAGAAGTTTAATGGAAATCCTGCTATGCCCTCAGATGAACCACCAAACAGGAAAAGCATCAATACAGGACTAAGATTGAATCGTACTACACCGGCTGCAATGCTCATCGGATCTGGCAGGGCTTGCAAACTATTACAGACTACAAAGGGAAGCACAGACGCGAGCTGCATACCAGACAAGCTAAATTACTTCCATGCACTCTTTGAGGCAAGTAACACTGAAACATGCATGAGTGCATCAGCTGTTCCAGACGACTGTGTGATCACGCTCTCCATAGCCAATGTGAGTAAGGCCGCAGGGCCAGACGGATTACCAGGATGTGTACTCCGAGCATGCGCTGACCAACTGGCAAGTGTCTTCACTGATATTTTCAACCTCTCCCAGTCCGAGTCTCTAATACCAACATGTTTCAAGCAAACCACCATAGTCCCTGTGCCCAAGAACACTAAGGTAACCTGCCTAAATGACTACCAACCCGTAGCACTCACATCTGTAGCCATGAAGTACTTTGAAAGGCTGGTCATGGGTCACATCAACACAATTATCCCAGAAACCCTAAACCCACTCCAATTTGCATACCTCCCCAACAGATCCACATATGATGCAATCTCTATTGCACTCCACACTGCCCTGTCACACCTGGACAAAAGGAACACCTATGTGAGAATGCTATTCATTGACTACAGCTCAGCGTTCAACACCATAGTGCCCTCCAAGCTCATCACTAAGCTAAGGACCCTGGGATTAAACACCTCCCTCTGCAACTGGATCCTTGACCGCCTGACGGGACGCCCCCAGGTGGTAAGGGTAGGTAACAACACATCTGCCACGCTGATCCTCAACACAGGGGCCCCTCAGGGGTGCATGCTAGGTCCCCTCCTGTACTCCCTGTTCACTCATGACTGCATGGCCAGGCACGACTCCAACACCATCATTAAGTTTGCCGATGACACAACAGTGGTAGGCCTGATCACAGACAACGACGAGACAGCTTATAGGGAGGAGGTCAGAGACCTGGCCGTGTGGTGCCAGGACAACAACCTCTCTCTCAACGTGATCAATACAAAGGAGATGATTGTGGACTACAGGAAAAGGAGGACCGAGCATGCCCCCATTCTCATTGACGGGAATGTAGTGAAGCAGGTTTAGAGCTTCAAGTTCCTTGGTGTCCACATCACAAACTATCATGGTCCAAGCACAAAAAAACAGTTGTGAAAAGGGCATGACGAAACCTATTCCCCCTCAGACTGAAAAGATGTGGCATGGGTCCTCAGATCCTCAAAAAGTTATACAGCTGCGCCATGGTTGCATCACTGCCTGGTATGGCAACTGCTCGGCCTCTGACCACAAGGCACTACAGAGGGTAGTGTGTACGGCCCAGTACATCACTGGGGCCAAGCTTCCTGCCATCCAGGACCTCTATATCAGGCGGTGTCAGAGGAAGGCCCTAAAAATAGTCTGACTCCAGCCACCCTAGTCATAGACTGTTCTCTCTGCTACCGCACAGAAAGTGTTACCGGAGCACCAAGTCTGGTTTGAAGAGGCTTCTACACAGCTTCTACCCCCAAGCCATAAGTCTCCAGAACAGCTAATCAAATGGCTACCCAGTCTATTTGCATTTCCCCACCCCCCTTTTACGCTGCTGCTACTCTCTGTTTATTATCTATGAATAGTCACTTTAATAACTCTACCTACATTACATATTACCTCAATTACCTCGACTAACCGGTGCCCACGCATATTGACTCTGTACCGGTACCTCCTGTACATAGCCTCACTATTGTTATTTTACTGCTGCTCTTTAATTATTTTTTACTTTTATTTCTTGTTTTTTTGCTTATCTAATTTTTTTACTTAACAGGTATTTTTCTCAAAACTGCATTGTTGGTTAAGGGCTTGTACTGTAAGTAAGCATTTCACTGTAAGGTATGGCCTATTGTATTCCGTGCATGTGACAAATCCATTTTGATTTGATTAGTGTTCCATTTATTAAAGTGGCCAGTGATTTCAAGCTAGTGAATTCAATATCCTCTTTATAAAGAACCTTGAACAAAACCCCAAAACTGTACTCTTTCAGTCAGATTTAAATGTCTATTCAGATCCCTACACAGGCTCGGGAACCTGGGAGGGGGGAACCTCTTCATTCAGTATTTACTGTAACATTTCTGCTGTAAAGTCCTGGAGATTCAGAAATCTATTTGCCGTCTTCACAATGATGGCTAACTTCTTACATGTTTTATGAGTTTGACTAGTGCAATGTATCACTTGCGCTATAAATGCAACAAAGTCCACCTTCTTCACTGTCGGGATCCTTCTCCTGCATGGCATTCACTGCAGACTGACATCTGCTACCATCTCATGTCTACTCACTCCTTCACACCAGGGTGTTCAATCATTTGCCTGAACAAAAGACTGTGTTGATTACTACCAGAGAGGAACACGTGAAGCGAGAAGTTTTACTCCGCCCAAAATCTGTCCACGAAAACAATCTAACGACGTGAGGAATTTTTGCACGGAGGTCAATGAGAGTATCGAATTTGCTCAACAAAAAATGTAATTGTTAATTTGCCACGTGAGGCTTATTTGATGGAATAAAAGTGTTGTAATGGTTAGGTTGTTATGAATGCAACAATATAAGTGGACAGACGTGGAATTTTCATCAACTTTGGCCCCAAAAAACTTTATACCAGAGGTTATTTTAAATTTTTGATTGAACCTTTATTTAACTAGGCAAGTCAGTTAACAACAAATTCTTATTTACAATGACGGCCTACCCCGGCCAAACCCTAACCCAGACAACACTGGGACAATTTTGTGCTGCTCTATGGGACTTCCAATCACTGCCGGTTGTAACACAGCCTGAAATCAAACCTGGGTCTGTAGTGACGCCTCTAGCACTGAGATGCAGTGCCTTAGACCGCTGCACCACTCGGGAGTCCTGTTGTCATAGCGATAGATAGAGGACTCATCATGGATATAACCCGTTTTAGCATGGACATTGCCATCGAGGTCACCATTTTAAAGTAGTCAACTGGTTGGGGATTCCTATGAGTTAGGAGAAATCAGCCAAAGAAGAAGAAAACAAACTACTTTAAAATGCAGTCACAGACGCTATAATGGCACAGATGCAAAGATGAGTCCTCTATCTATTTCTATTGCCTGTTGTTCACAGCATATCTGCCCTCTCATTGGATAGAATGGTCCCACCTGATCTCGCCTCCTCCCATCCGACTTCTATATTTGAGGACACGTATTTCCATTGTTAAAGCGGTCACTTGACTATCTTGTCAATATGATAGACAATTTTTGTTACTAGATAACATTTGAGTCCAAAAGCAAACAAACATAAGTCACAAACTAGTCACAAGACTGTCGGGGCAATGGCAGACACAACACAGCATTTCAAGTATGAGAACATGTGCAGTTTATTTGGAAGATGAACTGTATCTGACCTGAACTTTGAAATGACGACAAACATAATCACGGTTCTATATAAAAAACAAAGAATTTTGATTTTATTTGGGATAACATACAAATTACAATACACTTGACAAAATACTTGAAAGACAAATATTGTACACAGGGGCAGATTCTTATTTCATATATACATTTGGTTTTAAAAAATCACAATATAATACAGCAACATATATTGATTCAAGCGATAGACTTCTATCAAAATGCTTAAAATCGAATACATAGGTCAAAAATGGTACTGTAAATACTTGAAGTGACCATGAGTATGTATGGAAGCTCGTTCCCGCCACCCAAAAATAAAATCTGACTACGAGTTATGAGATAGAAAGACATAATTATATGATAGTAAGTCATTATGAGATACGTTCAGGCAATCTGTATCACATAAATCCAATGTGCACTTTGCATCAGGCCCTCCTCAACTAAGGATAACCTTATGCATATCTTATAGTCAATCACACATTGATAAGATAGAGAGATTGTGGTGATATTGTTCAATATTAACGTATTGAAGAGTTTTGTTGATGTAAATTGGTGCCTGTTTGATGACATCTGGTTGACATCAGATTTAATTAATATGTACAAACATTAGGAACACCTTCCTAATATTGAGGTGCACTCCCTTTTGCCCCCAGAACAGCCTCAATTTGTTGGGTCATGGACTCTACAAGGTGTCGAAAGCGTTCCACAGGGATGCTGGCCCATGTTGACTTCGATGCTTTCCACAGTCGTGTCAAGTTGGCTGGATGTCCTTTGGGTGGTGGACCATTCTTGATACACACGGGAAACTATTGAGCGTGAAAAACCCAGTAGCGTTGAAGCTCTTGACACTCAAACCAATGCGCCTGGCACCTACTACCATACTCCATTCAAAGGCACTTTAATCTTTTGTCTTGCCCTTTCAACCCTCTGAATGGCACACGTACACAATCCATGACTCCATGACTCAATAAAAACCCTTCTTTAACCTGTCTCTTCCTCTTCATCTACACTGATTGAAGTGGGTTTTACAAGTAAGATCAATAAGGAATCATAACTTTCACCTGGATTCACCTGGTCAGTCTATGTCATGGAAATATGTTTTGTACACTCAGTGTAAAGCCACTGATTCTTCAATAATGTAACTTAGAAATGAGTAATGGTCTTACCCAATCAGAACCCAAAATATAAGCTTGTTTTACTCTCTTGTGTGTAAACAATGTAATTGTAAAAAAAAAACACAGTATAGCTTCAACACATGGTTAAAAATATAATTTGCATCTCATGGATGGTCAGTCCTGCATCCATATGTGAGTCCTTGTGTCTATGTATTTGAGATTGGTTACATTTCTCCTGCCCCATTCCTCAGCTGTGGTGGGAGAAGCTTTGTTATTGTGTGAATCCCAGATTGCCCCTTTAAAAGGGGTCGACCTGCAGGACTATTCAATGTCCATGATCCAGACATTCTATCTCATAATTATAACTTTCTATCTCATAATTATACCTTACTATCTCATAACTTGTAGTCAGATATTTTTTCTTGGGTGGCGGAAACGAGCGTCCTTACTTGATGGCTTGCCTGGTCAATGCAATTTGAGCTTTTGGAATTATTCCTGACTAAATCCAGTGCACCTTGAGTATTAGAAATGTTTGGATAGTCCTAGGCCACAAATTGTATAAAAATCTGAAAGTTTTGTTTAAAGAAGAAAAGTATTGTTGTCATTCATAATCTTCCATATTTACCGTACAGTCGAACATATGGCATTGAATCCTAATTTTATCAATACAAGACACATTAAATGTAACAGTGTACATGTAACAATCAGTGACATAAAAGTGCTAAATATGCAATTGATCCAGAGATCTGAGCAACAGAGCTGAGCTTCATGGCTGGTTTGGTTGATCGTAGTCCCACCAAGCTATTAAGCTACTAATAATATTAATTCATAGTAATTAAAGTTATTAAAACATGTATTGAATACATCTTTAGCTGCTCACAATACTTGTAAATATTGTAGGTCCTGACAAAGGCAGGACTCTCTCTTCTCTGACAAAGTTTTGGAGATTAAAAGTAAAGGTCCATAATCTCCTCCTCCTGGTCCTCATTGTGTTTAAGTATCTTATCAGCGACAGGCTTTAAGCGTTTGGTCACCAGTTTGAGGTTGGTCTCGTGAAGGATGACCTGGCTCAAGTACTTCTCTCGTTTGATCTGTTCCCTCACTGTGTAAGGCACGTCCGGGATCACGTAGGACAGAACGAACTTGGTCAGGTATACAATGTGCTGAGGGGACAAGGGTATAAGGGTCGGAAGGAGGGAAAACATTATTAGGATTTCTTGAAAGGCTAGAAAATGTCCATCTGGCATTAGACTATACAGTAGAAAGAAAAATCAGGTCAAAGCAACGTTTCAGAGAAATTTCTACTCACCTCTACAACTATTATGAAAGCCATCTTGGCAGCTATCACATGCCAGTAGTAGATACTGTATTCATATTGTCTGTGGTGTCCTGGTGGATATCTGAAATCTCGATATCTAAAGTATGACAGAGAGACTGCATGAACTATTTCAATGTCTAACACGATTTCTTTGAAACCCCTCTCATATACATTCACATTACCTGCAGGTGGTGCTGTTATTGAACCAGTAAGGTGTTTGCAAGGGCCGGCTCTTGTTGGAGAAGTCCTGGATGTCGAACACAGAGAGCGTGTTGTTGATGTAGCCCTGCATGGTGTGACTGGAATGGTCTCCATAGGGATACACAGAGAAAGACCAGTAGTAAACCAATCGTGGGATCATGTCTGATGTGAAGGCAATGATCATGGCCTGGCAGAGAGACAGGGAAGTGGAGGAGACAGTGCACATTAAACTGGTGCTCATCATATTAGATTAATTATAATCTTTCTAAGAATGTCACTACATCAGCATGGTAACAATCAAATCATATGACTGACATCCAGTGATGGGATTATGCAATGGAAAATAAACCAAGATAAATACGTCATCTTAAAAAATATATGTATGTTTCATAATACTTCATAATCCAATGGAGGAACCATCACTCACATTTGATGCCACAGCCAAGATGGCGACACCTTGGAGAATGGGTTGCCACGCCCCGATGTCTTGGGCCTTCTCTGGAACCATGCGGCGGAACTGGGTGATGATCTTCCAGGCGTCCACCCGGATCTCGAAGAGGTTATTGACCAGAGCCAGGACAGGAGCCAGGGGGAAGGAGGCCACGAACAGAGTCACAAAACCAAACTGGATCACTGTAGGAAAAAGCCACGCAGACACAAAGCCAAATTTGATCACTGCAGAAAAAAAAGCCTTTCCATCAATAGATCTGTGAACCTGAAACTATGATAGTAGTTGATAGGCTAGCTAGGGGGGAACCTGATACTATGATAGTAACTGATAGGCTAGCTAGGGGGGAACCTGATACTATGATAGTAACTGATAGGCTAGCTAGGCCGATGGTAAAGTCTACTTCTGGAGAAACCCTGACAAAAGAGGTCCTGCTCCCCCTCTCCATGACAGACGCAGGAGGGATGCCGCTTACTTCTACCCACCCTTGTCTGATCAACGCTCTACAACCAGCGCCTCATCGGCTTCCAGTGGTAGTTTTTTATTCAACGAGAGACTGGACAGACGGAAGGGCGGAGGAGGCCGCAGGCACGCGCATCGACGAGATGTCGCACCCGACGGGGTAAGAAGAAACGACTATCAGAGGCAGAGGAGAACGTTCACACGGTCCCAGAACCCACTGGACTGAGTGTCTTTCATTTATCAAGCAAGATATTGAGCCCTGCCCATGTCTCTTTGCTTAATAAAGGGTTATCTTTTGTGCCTACAACTCAGTGCAACGATTTTGATGTTAAGCTAGACATGTTTAAGTTTTTCAGAAACATCCGTTTAAGGGAATACTTTAGCTCCCCTAATTCTGACACTTCTATTGAACCAGTAGGTTGCTCTCCTGCACATACTCCGACTCCTTTTAGAAGCAAGAGTTATTTTATACCTCCAGCCAATCGCAATCACTCTATCGAAACATATTGCAGACTTGTGGAAAATGATGTTGGACTTCTCCTTAAGAATAAACAGGGATCCAAATCTTTCCATAATTTACCCAAGAATGAAAAACAAGCTTTGCTTGATTTACAATCTGATACGTCAGTCCTTATTCGTCCCGCTGATAAAGCTGGGTCGGTTGTACTCATGGATAGGACAGCTTATGTACATGAGTGTCATAGACAGCTGCTTGACAACACCTTTTACAAGAAACTCAGAAGTGACCCCACTTCCCAATTTCAGAATACTATCTGTCTGTCCTAGATGGGTATTTAAGTTCTGGTCAGATAACCAAAAAAGAACATGCTTTTTTGGCTATTCAACACCCTAAAATTGCCACTTTCTATACTTTGCCGAAATTACACAAGAATGTTACACAACCTCCAGGGCGCCCTATTGTAGCGGGCATTGATGCAGTAACGGCCCCTCTATCTACATTTACATTACATTTAACATTTAAGTCATTTAGCAGACGCTCTTATCCAGAGCGACTTACAAATTGGTGCATTCACCTTATGACATCCAGTGGAGCAGCCACTTTACAATAGTGCATCTAAATCTTTTAAGGGGGGGGGGGGGGGGTGAGAAGGATTACTTTATCCTATCCTAGGTATTCCTTAAAGAGGTGGGGTTTCAGGTGTCTCCGGAAGGTGGTGATTGACTCCGCTGTCCTGGCGTCGTGAGGGAGTTTGTTCCACCATTGGGGGGCCAGAGCAGCGAACAGTTTTGACTGGGCTGAGCGGGAACTGTACTTCCTCAGTGGTAGGGAGGCGAGCAGGCCAGAGGTGGATGAACGCAGTGCCCTTGTTTGGGTGTAGGGCCTGATCAGAGCCTGGAGGTACCTACTTTTGTTGATTTTTTATTAGACCACTCGCAGAACAGCTACCCTCCTTTGTAAAGGACACCAGCAGTATGATCTCTATCATTGAATCTCTTGATCCTCTCCCTGAGAATACCTTGTTAGTTACTTTTGATGTTGAGTCATTATACACTAATATTCCACACGAGGGCGGTATTGAAGCTATGGAACATTTTCTTCTGCCACGTGACCCTAATGAACTACCTTCCAGTGCATGCATTGTAACATTGGCTGAAATAGTACTCACGCACAACTACTTCATGTTTCTAAATGATTTCTTTATTCAGACGAAGGGTACTGCTATGGGATCCCCCATGGCTCCTAACTATGCTAATTTGTATGTGGGTTACATGGAGAAACAGTCTATTTTCAATCCTCTCAAAAATGTTTTCTTGCCTCACATCATTATTGTTATATATTGATGATATTTGTGTTCTATGGAGGGGTGATGCAAAACATCTCCAGGCGTTCCATGCTTTTCTTAACTCCTGTTCTGAGCATCTGAGATTTACTATGCAATCTGATACACGTCAAATCAGTTTTCTTGATCTTCTGATCTTGTGTGAAGATAATGTTCTATACACGGATCTTTACAGGAAGCCTACTGATTGTAACAGTTTGTTGAGGGCTGATAGTTGTCGCCCACTTCCCTTGAAAAATAGTTTGCCCTACAGACAATTCTGTCAAATCAAAAGAATTAGCAAAAAACTGTCCGATTTCGACAGAAATATGGCTGAGACGCAAAGAAAGTTCAAGGAGAGGGGCTACAAGAATGATCAGATTAATAGTGCCATTGAGAAAATTCAAAACAAAACGAGACATGACCTTTTTCAAGGTCAGTCTCGCAAAAAGACGCATTCTTGCGTTCTAACTACCCTCTATTCAAAGTGCTCTGAACAAATTAAGGGAATTGTTCACAAACATTGGCACATCCTAAAATCCGATGATAGTCTCGGTAATGTGTTTTCGGACCTTCCCTTGGTCGTATTCTCGCGGGGCAGAAATCTCAGAGACCAATTGGTAAACTCTGATTTACCACCCCAAGATATTCCTGAACAACGTCTATTTGCGCCCCTACTGGATGGAAATTACAAATGTAATGGCTGTGCTCAATGCAATGGCACTTATAAATGTAGATCCTTCAAACACCCACAAACAGGGAAATCGATCCCAATAAAAGGTGTTATTACGTGCTCCACTAAGGCAGTTATTTATCTTATAACTTGTCCTTGTGGTAAAAATTATGTTGGTAAAACAAAGCGCGAATTAAAAGTACGTATCTCAGATTATCGTAGCACCATTAGGTGTAAAAACTTTACTTATCCAGTTGCGGCCCACTTCTTGGAGGCAGGCCACTCGATTTCGTCTCTGCGTTATATTGGCATCGAACATGTCACCCTCCCTAGGAGAAAATGTATTGTTAAAACGAGAGGCTGCCTGGATCTTTAATTTAAAGACCCTTGCGCCCTTCGGTCTCAACGTAGACTTTGATCTGAAGCCATTCTTGTGATTATTGTGACTTTGCCATTGTAATTGTTTGTAAACTTGTATAGTCAAATTAATCTATGATTGTATGCTATCCATTTGTTTGTATGCTGTTCTTTGTATGACATTTTAATATTTGATTATTAACCAATGATATTAGGCCACTCCTGGCCATGATTACAGACACCTGTGTCTTTTGACACTATATAAACGAGTCATCCCACAGTGTTTGTGATTATACCCTGATGAAGACAGCCTGGCTGTCGAAACGTTGGTATTACATTTTTGCATCTGAGCTCCTAGAGTGTGTGGCTCTCTTTCATTTTCAGGCTAGCTAGGGGGAACCTGATACTATGATAGTTAGTAGCTCATAGGCTAGCTAGGGGGGGATCATGATACTAGGATAGTTAGAAGCCGATAGCCTAGCTAGGGGGGAACCCAATACAATGATAATAGTTTATAGGCTAGCTAGGGGGGAATATGATACTATGATAGTAGCAGATAGGCTAGCTAGGGGGGAACCTGATACAATGATAATAGTTGATAGGCTAGCTAGGGGGGAATCTGATACTATGATAGTAGCAGATAGGCTAGCTAGGGGGGAACCTGACACTATGACAGTTAGTACTGATAGGCCAGCTAGGGGGGAACCTGATACTATGATATTAGCTGATAGGCTAGCTAGGGGGGACCTGATACTATGATAGTAGCTAGGGGGGATTTGCACCATATAGCTTATGTCCATCCAACCCTTCTAGATTAAATAAGTGCCTTGGGGATAGGGGCTAGAGGTGGTTTCTGGACAGAGCCCAAAGAAATAGCAGGATCTGCTTAAAAAACTTCTGAGCATATAGCTGCCACCATATTGTGTCCACACCTATCCAATCCTCTCAGATCTACAGAGGTGCCCAGGGATAGGGGCTAGGGGTTGATTTGGGTGGGAGAGAGTTTGCCTCATTCTTCATATCTTACCCATCTCCAGGTATTCATAGAAGAGGCCCAGCTTCCCAATGGGCTGCAGCTGATAGTCCTGCTCCCAGCGAGGAATCACCTTTTCAGACCCCACACGTGTGCAGTAGCGGAATATCAAATTCTTCATCCACCTGATGAGAAACATGTCAATCGCAGAATCATGATGCTTATAACAAGGTAATAGAGCTCGCCAGCTTGTAGTCCTAAAAAACTGAAATTAGTTAGCATTTCCTATGGGGGAAATCCTAAAAAACTGAAATTAGTTAGCATTTCCTAAGGGGGAAATCCTAAAAAACTGAAATGAGTTATCATTTTCTATGGGGGAAATCCTAAAAAACTGAAATTAGTTAGCATTTCCTAAGGGGGAAATCCTAAAAAACTGAAATTAGTTAGCATTTCCTAAGGGGGAAATGAATAGGGAAAGAATGGGGTTTTGGGATAAATGCCGAAAATAAGGTCTGAGGTTGAAATAGGATTAGGAGACGTTTTGTCCTATGAGATAATATCAGTCAGTTAACATGACCTTAATGAATTGTGAAGCCTTTATGTGCTTTATGTTTTTGATGACATAAATGCTTTCAAATTCACAAAAAGTGACGTTAGCTAATGAAAATGATCTCAAAACGTATAAGATCTCCTAAGCTTGTGTTTTCGGCATTTATCCAGAAACCCAACAAAAAAACATTAATTTCTCCACAGGCTTTGGCCAATAAGCCATGGTGGAGTTAGTCTCCGTTAGTGCCAACAAAAAGACACCTTTATGTTTGCTCTCTGAATCAGATAATAATGATGTCTGGATACAGATACACTTGAAGATAAGGGGGAATTCCATTTTGAGTTGGGATGGAATAAACCATTGAACCAACCCTGATCCAATGTAACTGTCTGAAAGCAGTTGCTGGGCTCCTAGAGAGCTGATGTGGTTGGCTATTTTATGTTCGTCCATTGAACCAAAAACTTACGGCAGCAACACCTCCTGAATGTTATTCCAGATGGCTTTACCGCCCATGATGACAGTGAGCTGGGTTGTCAACTCAATCAGACATCCTCCTGGATCACACTGGTAAGGATGAGACACAAACAATGCATGAACCAATGTCGGCCATCTTGTAGTATTACATGATAAAGCACCTCCATTCAAACAACTTGTATTTTGTGGAAGATTTCCTCATCTAGCTCTTTCATTTGAAATATGAAGGTCTCTTTGAGTCAAACAAAAATGCCACAGAATGCAACAGCTAATAATTTGGAAACGTAGTTCGAACACAAGCGAAGTGGAAAAGCAAAACACTGTCATACTGTGTTATCACATATTCTGTGCCAAGCACCAATCAACTGAGCCTTCAATCAACTGATCTTTCAATCAACTGATAGGCATACGTACCTCCTCATTCCTGTACTTGCCCAGCAGGTAAACAGGTTGCCCAGGGTAACCAACCACTTTCCCTTTGGCAAAGGCAATGTAGAAGCAGGAGGAGTAGTAGTTGACAAACTGGAACAGGAACATCTTCAGAGTCAGACTGTTCTCATAATCCGTCTTGGTCCTTGGTAGCTCTTTAAAATGAAGTAAGGCATCTTCTCAGTCTCATCAAAAAAACATCAGGCTTAAATCAAGCTTTTGCTGTGGCCAGATTCTGCAAATTAATCTGAATAAGGACATCAGCTAAGGGCTATTGTGGTGTGAATTTTCTAGAGTATAAATATGTTGGCATACATATATTTGGATTACTTCAGACCTATTGGCGTGCAATATTTACTCATACCATGGTATAATAGCAGAATGTTTGGGGCACTGCATCAACCTTGCTAAGGCATGTTTGAGTGAATATTAGCCCTTGTCTGAAAGCAGTTTGAGAAACACCAAAGTTCCGTATAGCAAACCACATATTTCCTGTTGTTTGACATTGGGGCGTCTCACCGAAGTCAGTGATCCAGATGGCAACCCTCTCATACAGGATGTTGAGCACCATGATTACTACGAAGCTGATGACAGAAGCAGTGACGGAGGTGGCCATTTGGGCGGTCACATACTCCTTAAACGGTTCGAGCTCCTTTAGGTCAGACTGGAGTCTCGTCGAAAATGAGAAGAATACTGCCAGTCGGTATACGATGATGGCCACCACTGACGCTAGGATCAACACAATCTGAACACAAGCACAAACACAAGAAGAGGGCTCAGACTTGAAACAAAGGTTAGGGTTATATAAAACATGTTTTTCTGTTGGAGTGCATATGAATTGGCCTATTCAGAAGAAGATAACAGTAGAGAAATCCCAAAGTGTTTACCCAGAATAAGACGGTCCCGATTCCTAAAGACACTCTTATACACCGTCCACAGGCTGTATAAGGTACTTTCTCTTTTACCTAAATGAAGAATAACATGTTTTACAATGAAGTAATGATACAGGTATTACTGTCCTTTTAAAACAAGTATATAACATTACTATCATCGGTTGTGGAGTGTTCTTCTAGCCTCCTGAGTCTGACGCTATGGAATCACCATAGGGACTGTGTAACGAACACATCTTCCTTACCCGTGTGACAGGGTTGATTCTCTCGTGGTTACACTTGGCCTCATACTCGGGACGAGGTTGCTCCTCCTGCTCCAGGAACTCCACGGTGTCCCACTCATACTCCAGCTCTGCCTGGTAGCGCTTCCAGAACTCCAGAAACACGGTCACTAGAACCAGGATGGGAACAAGAGTGTAAAGCTTTATTTTACTTGCCTGGTCCTAGACTGTAGCAGGAAAACTCTAATATCATTATCATGCAACATCTAATTGCTAATAAACTTATTTCAACAAAACTACACACTAAAATAATACAGTTTCTGAAACCTCTACATTTGAACATTTGGTAAGTTGAATTAATTAAATGACTCACCCCAAATGGCCATAAAGACAGCAAACACCAGCGTCCCATAGTTATCAAATATGCAGAGTTTCTAAGGAAAACAAGATCACATGAAATTACTTAGCTTTTCACATCATTTTGTCAGTCCATCCAAGACTGTAAATGTATATGAAAACAAACCCGGTTCAAAAAGGTTTAATATGACTTGTAGCATGTCTCATCTGAGAAAACCGTTTAAGGGACTCACTATCCATATAAGCCACTTTCATAATCATAATCACTCTGAATTGACCATGTGAGTGAACCCTAATATTTGCATTACTTACTTTAGAAGATTCACAGGTGCTGTTGAGCCTCCAGTATGTGCACTCCTTATCACACTGCGGACACATCACAATATTTCCTCCAATCAAAGGGTCGCACACCTCTTTGCTGTCCAATAAATGAACAGAACAGATGGGTCAAACTTCACCAAAAACTCAACAGCAAAATGCAACAAAGTTGTTAATCATTGGGTTTTCACACAGTTAGAGTGTCAGGGAACAGCATGGAAGGAACATCAAGCAACTTATATTTACTCTACTTAACCTTGTGTGTCCTGTCCTGCACTTACTGATCTTCATTTGATATACACTAGATTTAGCAACTTGTCATATATTTCTATGGTGTTGTGGGTTTTTGAAGTACTTTCTTTGAGCTGTAAACTTACCTCCAGGTGCTTGTTTCTTGAGTCGTGTACCCATAAATGAAACAGCCAAGTCCAACAATGGCAGCGAGGGCCAGCATGGCTGTATAGAAGCCCAGCCAAGCAAAGTAAATTCCAATCTTCTCCCCATAATACTTTCTGTGAGAAAACGAAAGAAAATGTTATTATTTCCATCCCTTATTTTCCGTAATTACAATGATTAAGCACATTCTGTTTGGAATAATAATTCTCAACATCTTATTATGCTAAAGCAGCAATGTGCATTTTTGCGAAAGTAGATTAAAGCATGAATTACCTTATGAGATCAAGTGGCTGCATCTTATAGAAACTTTTAGGGTGAGCCCACTCGTTATACAGGAGGTATCTCTCATTGGGGCACTCATCTTCCTTCGACCTGACGTTGAATCTGCACTAAAGTAAGTTCACAGAAGACAAAACTAAAAAGTCCATAAAAACACTGCTCAGTCTTTTCACAGATCGATTGGTGTTTAATGTACTATGTTGTCAGTTACTAGTGCCACCCCACTCTTTATCCCCACTCACATCATGCAGGGGATAAGCAGCCTTGTACACCCCCCCATCGAGCAGCTTGGTGACACCAAACTTCTTGATGTTCCCTCGCACCTCATAGGGGGCTCGGCTGAGGATGTAGTAGGCCTGAGGAGGAAGACCAACCATTCTGTTATCATTGAAGTGTTAAGAAAAGAGTGTTAACACTGTGTTTTAAGTATAGGTACATTGATATTTTCACAGCGCAAGGGCTGAATAACCAATCTCAGTGGTCTACAGACAAAATATCTTCCAACACAATTTAGCAGCATCAGAAACCTGAGATGCTTAAACTACCGAAAGAAAGTCAATGAGGTGACTGCTTTTTAGTGATTTATTTTTCATCTCTATCAAAATCTAGTGCGCTGCTGCATCTTTAACCTCTTATTGGTTGACTTTGGGGTTTATACTCCATGATGAGGTAAAGAAAGCAGTGCACTTGCCATTCTACTCCTCATGGACGGCGTGAAGAAGAGGTCCCGGTCCTTCACGTAGAAGTACTCCAGCCTGTCCTTCTCGAACGGGGCAGTGAAGTACTCCGTCTCCTTGGCTATGAGGTCCTCGCTGGGGTAGAAGTGTCTGGTGATGCAGCTGAGGAAGTTGAAGGGTGAGGACGTGGTGGACAGATCATTGGGCTGAATGGGCAGCTTGATGTGGAGGACCTCGGCGTAGGTACATAGCACGTCCCAGGGCATGTGCACCTTGACGAACAACAGCTTCTCATCTACCACCTTGTCGGAATGACGAAGATAAAACAACAAGATAAGGCAGCCCTTTTCATTTCAACTAAATGTATTACAACTTCAGTAATCCCCTAAGGGGCAATTAAGAAGACATTGCCATGATCACAAATTACATCCTCCACATAAAACAAGTACTAAAACATCACATAAATCTAATGCAATACTTTATTATCTACAAAATCAGAAGTTGGCTCTGTGTTTATCAATGTTAACTCATTGATCCTATTCCATGAAATACCACAAAAGTTTGCCAATAATTGGGAAACTACTCAAATAATGGGATTGGTGCCATAGTTTCCCACTACAATTCAATCTCAACCCTTTCTGAGGAAATAGTTGGCTGTTTAAAAGGAAAACTTTGTAAAACAACTGTGTCTGCCATCTAAAATGCAGCCAAAAACAAGATCCACAAGGTCACTTAAATAAGCAGCATGATAATAAAACTATCTAACAAAAACAAACATTAGTTATTTCTCTACCATTTCTGACCAAACGAATGTAAGATACTAAATATTGTTTCCATCCAATCGTCCCTGAAGATCAACACACTCAACCCCACTCTGCAAGCTAACAGCAGAGTAAATACATAAAGCCAGCCCTTGTAGAATGCATTATGTGGCCACTCACAGATCTGGCAGCCTCTAGTTCCATCCCCATTTTCATCAAGCTGGCCTCAAAGTACTCTCTCCGTTGCTAGGGAAGAGAATACAGGATGTTAAATCAATGGATCCCTTGTTTGTAACACTGCCTCTTCTGTTTCCCTATTGGATGAGATCCAATCTGTTTCCCTATTGGATGAGATCCAATCTGTTTCTCTTATTACTCTTGTAATGAAAAGTGCTTTACAAATGTTAAATGTAATATCTAATACATTATTATTATTATCACATATTAACTGTGGTTGTGTATAATAAATAATGAATTAAAAGTTTCATTATATTGACATTACATTGACTTATTTCCCCTCAATGGATAGCAATGCATTGACTGATTTCAACAATGTATGAAACTGACTACATCTATATGGGAATTGTGTGTACGATTCAAGACTTCTGATAAAACCAGGTCAATCAAAATACATTGCTACTACATACGTCTGTATGCTTCTGTTTAGTGCATCCACAATACTTGTAAAGAATTGTAAATACAGTATATATAACTGGGTTGGGAATGACTAAAGGGTCCGTTTCTAGGGAAGTGGAATTTTGCCTCCTTTTCCCTCTCCGTCTGTGAAAGTGCATTAAAACCACCACAGCAGAACTTCAGTATAATGGAGTGTCCATATAATGGAGTGTATAGTCTGGGCATGTCATAATAGCCCCACTGGGACATGACATCAAGAGCTTGGCAACATAAGCGACCACAGCTGCATAGGAGGCGTGTCCCCTCCTGCTGCTTTCAATACTCCCTGCTCCCAAAAATCATTCATTCAACATATGGGGGATTGTTGGTGAATCACAAATGTTACCTCTATCAAAGGTGCATTTACTTTTTATTTCAGCCATTATGATGCAACAAAATCGGACATTTGGAAAATGATATTTTGACATTTGCAAGGATTGCGTATAGTGTATGTTACATTTCTGTCACCTTGTTGTGATGGATATTGTGAAACAGAGATTTTACTTTCACAAAAGTGTGTACTGCAGTCCACGACATACCTGCATGTGCAACATCCTGTCTAGAGTTTCCTCATGTTTTATTTTGGTATGTTTATTTGGCATATGATGATAAAAAGGATTGTACATTTGTAAATGGCCTCATATTAATCATAGGGATACCTTAGATCTGACACACCATGACTGCAGCAAAGAAAAACTCCCTGTACAAATATTAAAAGTCCATATTCCGGGTGTGCAATGAGAAAGCGTTGTGTGAATGCCTTAGGTCCTGGCACAATACAACACAAGCTTCTATGACGGAACATAACACTGATTCCTACAAGTTAACATCCTTGATGGAATGCGGCTTTAGTAACTTGTTTCCTAGATAATACAGTACTCCTCTTAAGCTATAAGAAATCACATTTAGATTCACATATTCCTCAAAACTATGCTTACACTGTGAAACTGCATATCATTTCAAACATGCTTTTTCACAGCACAGTAGGAATACTGTTTTTAACTTCTGTCAGACAGAAACCTGCTGACCATGTTGAATGTGAATAAGGACACTTAGACTCACAAGCTGCCACCAGAAATGCACTTACTTTACGTTTCTGGAACGTTCTATTCTTGTCGATCTCCTTCATGTCCTCATCTTCATAGACTAAGACAAAGTCGATCCGTCTAACCCCATCATTGAAGAACAGAGAGTCAGATTTGCCGTTGAACTCAGCCTGTGGGAAAAAACAACAGGTGATATCTGGTAGCTCCACAGTGATATCTGGTAGCTCCACAGCCTCAAACTCTTCTTCTTCCATGATATCATACATGTCCTTTAACAAGAGAGGGACTGATAGACAGCTTCACTGTGCTTGTACGAGACCCTACTAGACAACGTCTTTCTCAACTGACACCAGACGTAGATGGGAGAGGAAGGGAAGAGTCTACAACGGCAAAAAGTGACACACCCTTTTTGTTCCATGAATGATAACAGTCCACATTTGAATTGGCATCAAACATAGACCTCTCTTGTAATTACAGATATTTGGCACATTGATCCATGCATTTTCTGCATATGAAAATACAAAAGTGAATAAATCCACATCCCTCTTGGTGAAATACATGCAAGAACAAGCCATGTTATACAAATATGGTATTAATTGTAAAGTTGTTCATTGGCAGCTCAAACTAATACTACAACTACTATCAAAGCTATGAGTACTAATCATTTTCATAATGCAGAAATGTTATACAATTTAAAGGGTTGAGACTCACCTTCTCCACTTTGGGCACTGATGCCCCCTCAGGTATAGCCTCAAAGGTTGGCAAAAACTCCTGAGAATAGACTGCCCCCCCCCCCAAAAAAAAACATGTATTAAAGACATGAGAGACATGCATGACAAGATCTTGATGGAGATGTGACTCTTCTTAACCACCATCTTTTGTAAGACTCTGACACAAGGCCCGGCAGATTATTATGCATTATCAGATTTACTGAGCATATGCACCAGTGCAAAGTACTCACATCTTTATAATACCAAAGTAAAGCTCATTCAACAACCCACATTAAATTGTGTTCATTCAGTTAAATGTTACATTTGATTGTGTCTGGTACTACATTCATACTTTACACAACAGATGACATTCCATCGGAAAACTTCTAAACGTCCCATGGTAGGAAGTACTATGGAAACCTAATGTAACTGGAATCAGATGGTGTTTGGAAAACATTACCCTTAGTAACGCCCTGGAAAAGACTGTAAATGTTCAAACTCAGATACTCCATGATGGAATAGTTTGTTTAAGTCTCTTAGGCAAGTACCTCCATTCGACAAGTTGATAGCAACTGTGCTAATAAAACTGTGCTGAAAACATTTTTAAAAAATCTTCCAATGTTATTGAATTGAAGCATGCCTGATGTACTTCACTTGACTTGCTTGTATGCAATACTTGTTTGGATTGCAGATCCTTTGACGTTACCAGAAATACTTAAATACTTGCATACTGCATGCCATGTGTCATGCATTTGACTGTGAACATATGAGACACAATACAATCTTTACCTTCAAGCAAAACCATCCACATAGCTATGTGATTTATACAGGCAACCCTTTCCCCCCTGTAGAGTGCTTCCCTAGGAACAGACATGCTACGCTGAGCCTGCTTGTACTGGTGCTAGACCAGGTCAAAGGCTATGTTTACTAGCTCATGGCAGAAAGACAGACTGATGAAGCACCAGCACTTGTTGGAAGCACTTTCAAAGTACTTTGCTAAATGGAGAAAGTATCAAAATAAAACATAAATGGATGTGGATTTTTTTTCAGGCACTTCCCTCAGTGCATGTATAACCTGAAACTACAACTATTATCAAGTAATTACCTAGTAATGAAAACCTGCCTGATCCCAGAGAATTGATACATTGTAGGAGAGTGGGAGTCTACATCGGGCCAAAAATATGTTAGTTTCTTGTGAATGTAGACTGGGGTAGGGGCAAGCTGTGCAGTCAGCCATAGGCTATGACTGAAATCTGGCATCTGTGAATGTAATCGGTGCAGTTGTTAGGCCTATGCCTATCTATTGCTATGTCCTCCAGTGTGATCAAGGAATACTTATGTATTCCAGCGACCTCAGTACAACAACTAGCGACGTAGTCAAGTAAGTCGGACCTCTTGGTGTATTGGCTAAGGCCTTAGCCTGACAACCACAGATATCCCAATATTCGCTGCACTGGTGTCAGAAGTGGGATGGGGCATCCTTCATGGTAAACACTGAGGCCATGGAATGTGTGCCTGTGCATAGAGATTTGGAAACATTGGAGCTTACTTTCCGAAGGAAGGATTGACCAGTCAGTGACTGGGTTTGATTCGCAGTTAGGATACCCTCTAATTCACTACAGTATTATAGACACTGTGGTAGATGATAATGAAGTTTATGATAATGTATAGTGTAAGGTAGAGCAGAACCCTCTCATCACAGAAGGCAATGGTGGTGCCAAAAGTCAGTAGTTATTGCATAATTCTTGAACGTTTGAAATAATAAAGGAGAAAATATATAAGGTGCACAACATAATTACATTTGAGAATTTAAAAAAAGTGCACAAAAAACGATATTGTGAATAGCGTAGCGTAGCATATGGTTCATGATGGGTGGAAACGAAAGGCTACAAAGGAAGCCTACATTCTTCCGCCCTTTTCTCTTGCGATAAAATATCTTGTGTTGCGAAAGATAATGAAATCCACGTGAACTTACCGACGTCCTCTATCATACCCATCTCGATCTCCGTGTCGCCCTCTAATTCTATTTCGGACACATAATCCATTTTAAAAATGTCGTTGTACCCGTCCTCACTAATTTTAATAAATCTGTCTCATATCACAAGTCATTAATGGTTAAAAGTGGAGGGTTGTCTGGAAAATTTTACCGCGGGAATAAGGCATCATGTAGATTACTGTCAATGAGCTGCATGTGTTCCAAAAGTTGACTAACTTTATTTGTCAACATTGTTTCAAAAGAAAAAAACGGTGCATGCTTTTCAGAACCAATTCTAATTTGAAAGAATGTGTGGGGTAGTCCTATACGGACTATGGGTACTTTAGGAGGAGGGCTTTTGAGTAGTCTCTCTAGACAGACCGGTTCCTCCCACCAGCCTAGTTTTTGAGCGATTTGGCAGCTTTGTTACGCCCACATAAACTGTCTGAATAGCATTCGTTAGGCCCGTAGTGCAGTTGTCGTTTTCCGATTTCCGATTTCCATATGCAGTGATTGGATGATTGTCATTGGGAAATGTTATTATTGCATTTGCTGGTTATTATTAACCAGTGGGCCCGTGGGTGTCCTCAAAGAGCGTTGGAGTCCTGAAAAGGTAGGGACAAAGCAAACAAATTGAACATAACAGTATGGTCAACATATCTCACATTTAATTGAAAGATTGTTTGACATCCATATTGTGGAATTTCATATCTTGAGTGTTGACAATAAATATAGGGCACAAATTTTACTCTTAAAATGTGACCCCTTGTTATCTGTTCTGTTCCCAACCAAATTCCCTGTCAGATATTGTTCCCTATACCGTTCCATATTAGATAGACCTATGGGTCCCCACCATACGAGCCCCCATTAGATAAATTCAGTGGCGACCCATCATTCATTGCCTGTTTTGCATGTTATTTTGGCATTAATACGTGTCACATAACAGTTTGCAAACACTACACTACCATTCAAAAGTTTGGGGTCACTTAGAAATGTCCTTGTTTTTGAAAGAAAAGCAAAAGAAATTGTCCATTAAAATGACATTAAATTGATGAGAAATACAGTGTAGACATTGTTAATGTTGTAAATGACTATTGTAGCTGGAAACAGCAGATTTGTAATGGTAATTGTAATATCTATGTAGGCGTACAGAGGCACATTATCAGCAACCATTACTCCTGTGTTCCAATGGCACGTTGTGTTAGCTAATCCAAGTTTATAATTTTAAAAGGCTAATTCATCATTAGAAAACCCTTTTGCAGTTGTGTTAGCACAGCTGAAAACTGTTGGGCTAATTAAATAAGCAATAAAACTGGCATTCTTTAGACAAGTTGAGTATCTGGAGCATCAGATGGCTTTTTCTTTGCAACTCTGCCTAGAAGGCCAACATCTAGGAGTTGCCTCTTCACTGTTGACGTTGAGACTGGTGTTTTGCGGGTACTATTTAATGAAGCTGCCAGTTGAGGACTTGTGAGGCGTCTGTTTTTCAAACTAGACACTCTAATGTACTTGTCCTCTTGCTCAATTGTGCACCGGGGCCTCCCACTCCTCTTTCTATTCTGGTTAGAGACAGTTTGCACTGTTCTGTGAAGGGAGTAGTACACAGTGTTGTACGAGATCTTCAGTTTATTGCCAATTTCTCGCATGGAATAGCCTTCATTTCTCAGAACAAGGATAGACTGACGAGTTTCAGAAGAAAGTCTTTGTTACTGGCCATTTTGAGCCTGTAATCAAACCCACAAATGCCGTTGCTCCAGATACTCAATTTGTCTGAAGAAGGCCAGTTGTAATTGCTTCTTTAATCAACACAACAGTTTTCAGCTGTGCTAACATACTTGTTAGTTGTTGGTGGAAGTTTACATGCACTTAGGTTGGAGTCATTAAAACTCCTTTTTCAACCACTCCACAAATTTCTTGTTAACAAACTATAGTTTTGGCAAGTTGGTTAGGGCATCTACTTTGTGACGCAAGTAATTTTTCCATGAATTGTTTACAGACAGATTATTTCACTTATAATTCACTGTATCACAATTCCAACGGGTCAGAAGTTTACATACACTATGTTGACTGTGCCTTTTAAACAGCTTGGAAAATCATGGTGTGGGGGTGCTTTGCTGCAGGAGGGACTGGGCCACTTCACAAAATAGATGGCATCTTGAGAATGGAAAATTATGTGGATATGTTGGATCTCAAGACGTCAGTCAGGAAGTTAAAGCTTGATCGCAAATGGGTCTTCCAAATGGACAATGACCCCAAGCATACAGTGCCTTGCGAAAGTATTCGGCCCCCTTGAACTTTGAGACCTTTTGCCACATTTCAGGCTTCAAACATAAAGATATAAAACTGTATTTTTTTGTGAAGAATCAACAAGTGGGACACAATCATGAAGTGGAACGACATTTATTGGATATTTCAAACTTTTTTAACAAATCAAAAACTGAAAAATTGGGCGTGCAAAATTATTCAGCCCCCTTAAGTTAATACTTTGTAGCGCCACCTTTTGCTGCAATTACAGCTGTAAGTCGCTTGGGGTATGTCTCTATCAGTTTTGCACATCGAGAGACTGAATTTTTTTTCCCATTCCTCCTTGCAAAACAGCTCGAGCTCAGTGAGGTTGGATGGAGAGCATTTGTGAAGAGCAGTTTTCAGTTCTTTCCACAGATTCTCGATTGGATTCAGGTCTGGACTTTGACTTGACCATTCTAACACCTGGATATGTTTATTTTTGAACCATTCCATTGTAGATTTTGCTTTATGTTTTGGATCATTGTCTTGTTGGAAGACAAATCTCCGTCCCAGTCTCAGGTATTTTGCAGACTCCATCAGGTTTTCTTCCAGAATGGTCCTGTATTTGGCTCCATCCAACTTCCCATCAATTTTAACCATCTTCCCTGTCCCTGCTGAAAAAAAGCAGGCCCAAACCATGATGCTGCCACCACCATGTTTGACAGTGGAGATGATGTGTTCAGGGTGATGAGCTGTGTTGCTTTTACGCCAAACATAACGTTTTGCATTGTTGCCAAAAAGTTCAATTTTGGTTTCATCTGACCAGAGCACCTTCTTCCACATGTTTGGTGTGTCTCCCAGGTGGCTTGTGGCAAACTTTAAACGCCACTTTTTATGGATATCTTTAAGAAATGGCTTTCTTCTTGCCACTCTTCCATAAAGGCCAGATTTGTGCAATATACGACTGATTGTTGTCCTATGGACAGAGTCTCCCACCTCAGCTGTAGATCTCGGACATGCCTGGTGTGTTCCTTGTTCTTCATGATGCTCTCTGCGCTTTTAACGGACCTCTGAGACTATCACAGTGCAGGTGCAGTTATACGGAGACTTGATTACACACAGGTGGATTGTATTTATCATCATTAGTCATTTAGGTCAACATTGGATCATTCAGAGATCCTCACTGAACTTCTGGAGAGAGTTTGCTGCACTGAAAGTAAAGGGGCTGAATAATTTTGCACGCCCAATTTTTCAGTTTTTGATTTGTTAAAAAAGTTTGAAATATCCAATAAATGTCGTTCCACTTCATGATTGTGTCCCACTTGTTGTTGATTCTTCACAAAAAAAATACAGTTTTATATCTTTATGTTTGAAGCCTGAAATGTGGCAAAAGGTCGCAAAGTTCAAGGGGGCTGAATACTTTCGCAAGGCACTGTACTTCCAAAGTTGTGACAAAATGGCTTAAGAACAACAAAGTCAAGGTATTGGAGTGGCCATCACAAAGCCCTGACCTCAATCCTATAGAAAATGTGTGGGCAGAACAGAAAATGCGTGTGCGAGCAAGGAGGCCTACAAACCTGACTCAGCTTCACCAGCTCTGTCAGGAGGAATGGGCCAAAATTCACCCAACTTATTGTGGGAAGCTTGTGGAAGGCTACCCGAAACGTTTGACCCAAGTTAAACAATTTAAAGGCAATGCTACCAAATACTAATTGAGTGTATGTAAACTTCTGACCCACTGGGAATATGATGAAAGAAATAAAATCTGAAATAAATCTCTCTACTACTATTCTGACATTTCACATTCTTTTTTTTGTTTGTTTTTTTTGTGTGGAATTTTTACCCCTTTTTCTCCCCAATTTCGTGGTGTCCAATTGTTGTAGTAGCTACTATCTTGTCTCATCGCTACAACTCCCGTACGGGAGGAAACACTGGCAACCTTGGTTAGCGCGCACTGCGCCCGGCCCGCCAGAGGAGTCGCTGGTGCGCGATGAGACAAGGACATCCCTACCGACCAAGCCCTCTCTAACCCGGACGACGTTAGGCCAACTGTGCGTAGTCCCATGGACCTCCCGGTCACGGCCGGTTACGACAGAGCCTGGGCGCGAACCCAGAGTCTCTGATGGCACAGCTGCCGCTGCAGTACAGCACCCTTAATCACTGCGCCACCCGGGAGGCCTCGACATTTCACATTCTTAAAATAAAGTGGTGATCCTCCCAATTTTTACTTGGATTAAATATCAGGAATTGTGAAAAACTGAGTTTAAATGTACTTGGCTAAGGTGTATGTAGACTTCCGACTTCAACTGTACTTAAGTATCAAAAGTAAAAGTACAAATAATTTAAAATTCCTTTAATTAAGCAAATCAGATGGCCCCATTTTTTTTTGTAAAGCCAGGGGCACACTCCAACACTCAGACATGATTTACTAACAAAGCATGTGTGTTTAGTGAGTCCGCCAGATCAGAGGCAGTCGGGATGACCAGGGATGTTCTCTTGATAAGCGCGTGAATTGGACCCTTTTCCTTTCCTGCTAATCATTCAAAATGTAACGAGTACTTTTGGGTGTCAGGGAAAATGTGTCGTGTCTCTTGCTTGTCATTAAATGTGAAGACTTATTTTATCAAATTAATTCTCTATATGTAATTATTAAACTCATAATGTAAACTTGAATTAAAACTAGGAAGTCGGGGCACCACAGGAACATTTTTATAGAGTATTTTTCCCGAATCGACTCTAAAGATATTTTCATATCTTATCGAGTACAGTCTTCTTGTAACGGCAGATTTCCTCCTCTTCGCCTGAAGAGGAGTAAGGATCGGACCAAGATGCGGCGTGGTAAGTGTTCATGGCGATTTTAATAAGAAAAGCCTGAACACTATGAAATACAAAACAATAAACAATAAACCAAACCGAAACAGTCCCGTGTGGCACAAACACTGACACAGGAAACAAACACCCACAAACCAACAGTGAAACCCAGGCTACCTAAATATGGTTCTCAATCAGGGACAACGATAAACAGCTGCCTCTGATTGAGAACCATATCAGGCCAAACACAGAAATAGAAAAACGTAGAAACACAAACATATACTGCCCACCCCAACTCACGCCCCTGACCATACTAAATAAAGACAAAACAAAGGAAATAAAGGTCAGAACGTGACACTTCTATTAATGAATTACTACCTCATCAGTTCTCATTCCAAACAACGTAAAATTCTTGGCTATCTGCACGAACCCAGCCTTTCCTATAAATCATCCATACACCAATTGGCTCAATCATTTATTTTTACTAACTAATTACACAATTACAGAATATACAATTCATGATAACATTATACAGTAAAATACCATCCCTAGTTGACTAAATAACACAAAACAGCGTGGTTATAACACAGTAAATTCAGAGGAAGACTAAGAACATGAGTCTCTATCGGACCTGGGAAGCTATTCTCACATAAATACATATGTCACTAACGATCGCTCATTTGGAAAAGCAATGCATTGTATTTATGTGAAGCTGACTTTGATAGTTGAGCTGGTGATGTGAGGCTCTGGTTTGCCCAGTCGATGTCGCCCTCGTCCTTTGTAGAATCTTCCGGGTTGTCGTGTGAGAGGTTCACATGGTCTGAGAGGTTCATCTCACTCTGGAGATTTGTCTTCGTTGGTCAGTGTTCTTGACAAGTCCTCCCATTATTTGGAACTTAGTTGACTTTGGGTCATGGGGGCTTTTATAGAAATGTAGAAAAGGGGTTGGTTCATCATTTCCAACCAATGTCTATTAACACTGGGGCGTGGCTACTGACTTAGTTAAACTTTACAGGGGAGACAATGTTCTCATTTTAAAGGTTAACATTACATTATATAATTTCACAAATAGTTTAATCTTTACTCATTCATTTTATACAAGAATTAGATGCAAGCCTCATAACTGAGGAACCTGTATTAACAGAGTTAGGGTAATGTGGCTGTATTGTCTTTCATGAGGTCACAAACATGAAACAAAACTGACAGGGTCGTAGCTGGCTTCGCCACCGACCGTTTCCACTTTCTCTAAATTCTGAATAATGTTTAATTCTCCAATTCTGGGATGTAGTAGAATTGGGCGGGAGAGACTCTTTGTCTTACTGTGAAATTCTCTCTCTCCATACTGCATGGTCAATGAGAGAAGTGTATCTGAAAGGAATGGACGTCGTGGTTGTAAAGTCGTAAAACTGCCTCCCACTCCCCCTAACAGGAGAGGGGGGGTTGTTCACATCTCTGCTAGCCAATTCTCTGAAAGGCCTAGAGTCATGACAAATGTATGCAAAAAGTAAAAAGTAAATCATTTTCTTTAGGAATGTAAAAGTAAAAGTTGTCCAAAATATAAATTGTTTAGTAAAGTACAGATACCCCAAAAATGATTTAAGTCGTATTTTTACTTAAGTACTTTACACCACTGCAATTGACGCATCAATCCGTTCTTTTCAATTTAAGCTATTGCATGAAATTCTCGCTACAAAAAGAATGCTCTGTATATCGGACATTAAACAGTCAGCCCTATGCAGACTCTGCCATGTGGAAACAGAATCAAAGAGTATCTGTTTTGGTACTGTCCATCGGTGGCTTGTTTTTGGAGTCAGGTCCAGGAATGGATGTTATGTCATAATATCAGGGCAAGGTTGGACCTACAAACTGAATTTTGGGGGGATTTGAAGGACCACAGTCAGTCAATATGAAATAACATTGTGCTGTTGGGTAAAATGTTTATTTTGGGGTCAATTTCAGCAGAAATGTTGCAGACTGGGGTTTCAAGTCCCTAGTGAAACACCATGGGAGAATGGAGGGATGTGGCAAGAGGAAATTGTAGAATTATGATTTACTGGGAAAGCTGGGTTGATCTGTGGCTGTCTAAAGGTTGGAATTAATGAGTAAGGGAATAAATACATACACACATGCACAGTATAAAGGTTTGAGGTCCTCCAATCAGAGGTGAGGGTGGGGATGTGATTATTGTATGTTTTTAATTTAGTTATTCATGTTTTGTGTTTTGGTTTCATGCTGTGAGCCGTGTCTGTGCTGGTGGATGCGCTCGCTTCCATGCCCTCTTGGACGTCGGGAGGGGCTCAGTCCTTCCTGCCCTTGGAAAATCCCTAGGGGCGGGGGCAGGGGCTTTGCCCTTCAGGCCTCTTGGGGCAGGTGGGGACGAGTGCACCCACTGACCAGAGCCCCCACTGATGGGAGCAGCCATTGGTATTGTCATTGTATTGTTGTTTTAATATATATGTAGTGTTTAACATACACATTCAAAATGTATGAATAAAAAAACAATACTATTTTAAACACACATGAAGGTCCCCATAAGAAATAATTTCTGATTATATATCTTTTTAACACAAATGTTGAAAATTGGTGGATGTAGAATTTTGGAAATAAACTCTTAAATAACTACAAAGTAATGATCTAGTTATTAACAAACTTCCCGAAGATCCCGACGATCGAAGATATTTGATTGTGTGGGAAAGTCGGAGTGTACATTGGGCCAATAATAGTAGGGGCAAGCTGTGCAGCCAGCCATAGGCTATGACTGAAATCTTGCATCTGTGAATCAGTGTGGTTGTTAGCTTATGCTATGTCCACCAGTGTGATAAAGGAATATTTATGTATTCCAGCGACCTTAGTTCAACAACTAGTGACCTCGTCAATTGAGTCTGATTTATTGGTGTAATGGCTACCGTGTTAGCCTAACAATCACAGATATTTAGGCTCGAGTCCCGGTCACGACACCCAAAATTCGCTGCATTGTAAGAAGTGGTATGGAGCATCCTTCATGGTAAACACTGAGAGCATTGAAGGTATGCCTGTGCATGAGTGACCTTGGACTGACAGTTGCTGAGACAGTTTCAGTCCAAACTAATTTACAGTTTTATAAACACTGATGATAATGAAGTTTATGATAACGTATAGTGTAGGGTTTATTGAGGCAGATAGATAGAGGCCCATACAAAAGATAACTGAGTTGAGCGTTCCTCAGCTAAGCAGAACCCTCTCATTACAGAGGGCAATGGTGGTGCCAAAAGTCAATACTGTTATTGCATACTTTTTAAAGTTTGAAATAACAAAGGAGAAAATATATAAGGGACACAACAGAATAACATTTGAGCAAATAAAATACCATTTTGGTTCAGATAGGTGGAAACGAAAGGTTACAGAGGAAGACTACATTATTCCGCCCTTTTCTCTTGCAATAAATCCTCTCGTGTTGCAAAAGATAATGAAATCTACGTTAACTCACCAACTTCCATTCCCATCTCTATCTCCGTGTCGCCATCCATTTTTGTCTCGGACAAAGAATCCATTTCAAGAATGTTGTCCCCACTCTCATTCATCTCAAATATGTCACATATCACAACAAGTCATCAACGGTTAAACCTGGATAGCAAAATGTTACGGCGGAATTAACACATCATGTAAGATCACTACCAATGAGCTGCATGTATTTCAAAAGTTTCCACTTTATTTCTCAACATGGTTTCAAATGAAAAAACATTGCATGCTTTTTAGATCAAGTTCAAACTTGAGAGAATGGGTGGGGTAGTCCTATGAGTACTATGGGTACTTTAGGAGGTGTTGTTTTAGTAGTCTCCGACTGGCGGGTTTCCTCCCACAATGTTGTTATCAAACCAATGTAGTAGGTCTGCCATTTCCGAGATCAGTTTTTGAGCGACTTGGCAGGACCGGCAGTTTTGTTACGCCCACATAAGTACGGTCTAATAATTGGCTGTATATATATATATATGCAACAGCATTCTTTAGGCCCATATTGTAATATGCAATTGTTTTCCAGTTTCCATATGCAATGAATGATTCTCTTTGGAAAATGGTATTATTGCATTTGCTGGTTATAGGTCTGTGATTCTCAACCAGGTGGCCCCTGGGGGGCATCAAAGAGCTTAGGGGTCCTGAAAAAGCAGTGATGAAATGAACATATCAGTAGGAAGGCCAAAATACCTCACATTTAATTGAACAATCGTTTGACATCCATTCATATATTGTGCAATTTCATGTCTTGAGAAACCCGCACACGGCTCTTGGTAGGGTCACTGCTCTTTATTAAGCTTTACGTATCGGCCTCAAGGCCTTCGTCAGAGCTTTTTTTTGTTTTTTGAAAAATCTCTGACGAAGGCCTTGAGGCCGATACATAAAGCTTAATAAAGAGCAGTGGTACTAGCAAGAGTAGTGTGCGTGTTTCCTCTTTTTTCTCATCTTACTCAACTGTTACCATGCACCTGCAACAAAGATCGCTCAGATGTGCGAGTGCCTTTTGAATTTTATATCTTGAGTGTTGACAATGAATATCGAGCACATCTTGTTATCTGTTCTGTCCCAACCAAATTCCCTGTCAGATACTGTTCCGTATTAGATAGACCTACTGTTCCCTGTTCCATATTTGATGCACCTACTGTTCCCCACCATACCGTTTAGATACCATTAGATAAGTTCCATATCACAGTGTTCGCAGATACTTTTGTTCCCCATCTTTGCTTCCTATCAGGTACTGATACCCCATCAGATAGGTTTGGGTCAACTGTTCCTTATACTGTTCCCTATCAAATGGATACTGTTCCCCATCATAATTGTGCCCTGACAAATACTGTTCCAACCTTTCTTATCATAATACAGAGTATAGCCATGATGACAAATACTGTTCCAACCTTTCTTATCATAATACAGAGTATAGCCATGATGACAAATACTGTTCCAACCTTTCTTATCATAATACAGAGTATAGCCATGATGACAAATACTGTTCAGACCTTTCTTATCATAATACAGAGTATAGCCATGATGACAAATACTGTTCCAACCTTTCTTATCATAATACAGAGTATAGCCACGATGACAAATACTGTTCCAACCTTTCTTATCATAATACAGAGTATAGCCATGATGACAAATACTGTTCCAACCTTTCTTATCATAATACAGAGTATAGCCATGATGACAAATACTGTTCCAACCTTTCTTATCATAATACAGAGTATAGCCATGATGACAAATACTGTTCAGACCTTTCTTATCATAATACAGAGTATAGCCATGATGACAAATACTGTTCCGACCTTTCTTATCATAATACAGAGTATAGCCACGATGACAAATACTGTTCCAACCTTTCTTATCATAATACAGAGTATAGCCATGATGACAAATTGAAATGAAAGCAAATACATTATTTGTCTTAATACATTATTTATACGATTAAATGAAAAATACTTCAATTGAACGTGTCATATGCTGCACATGGATTGTGCACATTTTCAACAGCAGGGATCATCAGCTAGATTCAGCCATGGGCCAATTTTTTCTTGAGTGGATGGTCTGGGGGGCGGAACATAATAAAAACATATTTGTACACTTCAAATTGACCGCAAGAAGCCTAAACAGATATAATATTTGACTAAAACAGCATCATTTCAAACCTTGATTACATTTGGGAACATTGGGGGCCGTCTTTCAGATGGGATGTTAAAACTGGTGTCCTGACTCTGTGGTCATTCAAAATCCCATGAAGTTTATTGTAAGAGTAGGGGTTTTCACCCCGTTGTCATGGCTAAATTCCCAACCTGGCCACATTCCATCATGGCCGCCTAATCATCCCCCTCATTCCTAATTGGCATACATCACTCCTCACCTCTCCACCTGATAGCTGATGTGTGGTGAATGTTCTGACACAAAAATGGTTGCTCAGTTGGTAGAAAAGTGCTATATAAATCCAATACATTTATATTTTCTGGTATACAGTCACATACGTGGTGGCAGGTAGCCTAGTGTTTAGAGCTTGGGCCAGTAACTGAAAGTCATTGTAAAGAAGAATACGAAATAATAAGTATTTATTCTTAACTGACTAGCCTAGTTAAATTAAAAACATATGAGTGGGAATACTTGGGGACATATTTCCAGAATAAAATCAATTGGAGCTATTTTCCTGGTGTTTTACAGCCTTTTATGTCCAACAATGAAAATTCAGAAAACTTGGGGGGCCAAATAAAACCAAATTTGGTCCGCGGGCCTCCACTTGGGGAACCCTGCTCAATTTATCTAAGCAAAGAAGACAGGAACCATGAAAAGATGTTGAAGTAAGACACGGACCATCCATACACGACGGACATAGTTCCATCAATAACATCTACAGCCGCCTCTGATTTATTTATTTTTGCTCCAGCATTATGTCGTTTTTTTTATTACCCACATAGATAGCTATTAACTTAGTTGTACAACTACAATCCGTATTTTCGCTGGTGGAAAGGAACCATACAATAAGGGTGCTATATGGTGTGAAAACCTGACTTTATTTTAGACTAATTTGTAAGATAACTTATGTTTGATAGCTAATCTGGCTAGCAAACTAAACTAAAATTAGCTTGGTTTAACGTTGGCAAATCGACGCGCCTCAGTCTCATCAGTCCCAGGTAGTTCTGCAGACGGCTCACCCACTACTTAGCTAGCTAGTTAACGTAGCAATGAAGTTTAAAAAAAATTGGTCTGGAAACTAGCTAGCTAGCTAACGTTTGTAATTAAATCTAGCTAGCCAAGTTAAGTAAGCAAGCTAGCTAACGACCGTTATCCAGGGTAACTTATTTTAGCCAATTTACGTTAGCTAGCTAAATCTATAGCTAAAGGACATTGTCATAGGGCATGTTTCTCGTTCAGCCTAGTTAGCTACTGTATATATTAGCAATGTAAATTGGTGTCAGTACGTAGGCTGCAGCTAGCTAACGTTACTGGTGCCTTGCTCTTTTCATCTAAATTGAGAAGAGATGGTTTCTTAGCATCAGACTAAATATCTCCTATCACCTCTGCAGAACTCACACAGGGCTGAACCAGAGATGAAGATGTTCTCAGTCTCCCACAAGACGGCCTTCGTGGTCGACCACTGCCCTTATATGGCAGAGTCCAGTCGGCAGCAGGTGGAGTGTGACGTGCTGACCAAGAGCCGTGGTCAGGGCATGATCCCGCTGGCCCCAGTGTCCAAGTCCCTGTGGACCTGTGCTGTGGAGTGCTCCATGGAGTACTGCCGCATCCTCTACGACGTTTACCCCCTCAAGAAACTGGTAAGTCCCTCCATCCCATAGCCTGGTGTTGCCTGGTGGTCTAGTCTGTTTTAGCCCAGGTCAGAACAGAGTATGGCCAACTCGTCTGTTCATTCATATTCCGAGTTGGGCACAGCACATTATATTGCTTCAGTGGTTATGTTTCAGATCAACTACATTGTGAGTGATTCAGAGTTCCACATTCTGAACAGCTGGAGGCAAGAGGACCAAAGCACTCATGAGGTACTTTATTTCCATCTTCGAGAGATGGATGCTTATTTATCAACAGGGCAGCAATTTTGTACAGCACTAATTCTATGGTTCTAAGCAATCTATTGTTGAAAGTCTTCAGCTTTTTGTTATTTTTGTTATTTTTTATTTCACCTTTATTTATTTTATGGCAATACTCACTACACTACTACCAATCTCATTGTCTCAATTTGAGGTTAACCAATCCTGTCCAGATAGAGGTTTTGTTGTAATGTATTGTTGACTTGACCTGCTTCCCTTTGTATTCATGTGATAGCTCATGTCTGCTCTGGCAGCTGTGGGTCCACCTAACCCGCAGGAGGACCCTGAGTGTTGCAGCGTCCTGCACGGCCTGGTGGCAGCGGTGGAGTCACTGTGTAAGATCACTGAGTACCAGCACGAGGCACGCACCACCCTCATGGACACCGCTGACAGGGTGGCCAACAGGGGGCGCATTATCTGCCTCACAAACGCCAAGAGGTAAACATTAACATAATTAGTAAATAATTGTTTGTTTATTTATTATAATACCATTTTTTTAGGGGATAGATCAGCTATGAAATTAACAGAAAGATTTGGAACTATCAAATAACATTACTTGTATAATTTCAAATCCCTAAATCCACACACTTACACTCATAGGTTTTTCTTTATTTTTACTATTTTCTACATTGTAGAATAATAGTGAAGACATCCAAACTAAAAAATAACACATGGAATCATGTAGTAACCAAAAAAAGTGTTCAATAAATCAAAATATATTTGAGATTCTTCAAAGTAGCCACCCTTTGCCTTGATGACAGCTTTGCACACTCTTGGCATTCTCTCAACCAGCAATTAACTGGAATGCTTTTCCAACAGTCTTGGAATCCCCACATTTGCTGAGCACTTGTTAGCTGCTTTTCTTTCACTCTGTGGTCCAATTCATCTCAATTGTGTTGAGGTTGGGTGATTGTGGAGTGCCAGGTCATCTGATGCAGCACTCCATCACTCTTCTTCTTGGTCAATTATCCCTTACACAGCCTGGAGGTGTGTTGGGTCATTGTCCTGTTGAAAAACAAATGATAGTCCCACTAAGCGCAAACCAGATGGGATGGCGTATCGCTGCAGAATGCTGTGGTAGCCATGCTGGTTAAGTGTTCCTTGAATTCTAAATAAATCACAGACCGTGTCACCAGCAAAGCACCATAACACCTCCTCCATGTTTTACGGTGGGAAATGCACATGCAGAGATGATAAATTCACCCACACCGCGTCTCACAAAGACATGGCGGTTGGAACCAAAAATCTCCAATTTGGACTCCTGATCTAAGGACACATTTCCACCGGTCTATGTCCATTGCTCGTGTTTCTTGGCCCAAGCAAGTCTCTGCTTCTTATTGGTGTCCTTTAGTAGTGGTTTCTCTGCAGCAATTTGACCATGAAGGCCTGATTCACACAGTATCCTCTGAACCGTTGATGTTGAGATGTGTCTGTTACTTGAACTTTTTGAAGCATTTATTTGGGCTGCAATTTCTGAGGCTGGTAACTCGAATGAACTTCTCCTCTGCAACGGAGGCAACTCTGGGTCTTCCTTTCCTGTGGCAGTCCTCATGAGAGCCAGTTCCATGATAGTTTTTGTGACTGTATTTGAAGAAACTTTATAAGTTTCAAAGAAAAAAACGTCAAAATTTTCCAGATTGACTGACCTTTTTTAGTTAACCAGGTAAGTTGACTTAGAACACATTCTCATTTACAGCAACAACCTGGTGAATAGTTACAGGGGAGAGGGATGAATGAGCTAAATGTAAACTGGGGATGATTCGGTGACTGTGATGGTATGAAGGCCAGATTGGAAATTTTGCCAGGACACTGGGGTTAGCACCCTTACTCTTACAATAAGTGCCATGGGATCTTTAGTGACCACAGAGAGTCAGGACACCTGTTTAACATCCCATCCGAAAGATGGCGTCCTACACGGGGAATTGTCCCCAATCACTGCCCTGGGGCATTGGGATATTTTTTTAGACCAGAGGAAAGGGGGCCTCCTACTGGCACTCCAACACCACTTCCAGCAATATCTGGACCAACCCTGCTTAGCTTTAGAAGCAAGCCAGCAGTAGGATGCAGGGTGGTATGCTGCTGGTTTATGTCTTAAAGTAATGATGGACTGTCATTTCTCTTTGTTTATTTGAGCTGTTCTTCCCATAATATGGGCTTTACCAAATAGGGCTATCTTCTGTATACCACCCCTACCAAACATATTAAGAAGGAAAAAAAATCCACAAATTAACTTAAGATGGCACACCTGTTAGTTGAAATGCATTCCAGGTGAGTACCTCTTGAAGCTGGTTGAGAGAATGCGTAGAGTGTGCAAAGTTGTCATCAAGGCAAAGGGTGGCTACTTTGAAAAATCTAAAATACATTTTGATGTAACACTTTTTTGCTCACTACATAATTCCATATGTGTTATTTCATACTTTTGATGTCTTCACGACAATGTATAAAATATTAAAAATAAAGAAAAACCCTTGAATGAGTAGGTGTGTCCAAACTTTAGACTGGTACTGTATGTATATATATATATATTTTATTCCACTACCCCCCTCTCCCCTAGTTGTAGGACCTGTGGAAAACATTACAATTATATATATACACTGAGTGTACTTTACATAGACCAGGGATCATCAACTGGATTCAGCTGCAGGCCGAATTAAAAAAATAAAAAACAAACATTTTTTTCATGAGTGAATGTTCAGGGGGACGGAACATAATTATAAATAATGTATTGCCCCTGAACAGGCAGTTAACCCACTGTTCCTAGGCCATCATTGAAAATAAGAATTTGTTCTTAACTGACTTGCCTAGTTAAATAAAGGTAAAAAAATAAATAAACTAGACTGCTCATTGACCACAAGAAGCCCAAATGGAAGACTAAAACCTAATCACTTCAAACCTTGCTGACATTTGTATACAATTACACATTTCTAATATGCGTGATAATACTTTGGAACAGATTTCTGAAATTAAAATCACTTGGAGCTGATTTGCTGGTCTTTTTACAGTCTTATGTCCAACAATAAAAAAAACATTTTTTTGTTAATATAATTTTTGGGGCCAAATTCCCAGTTGGGGAACCCTGACATAGACTGATCAGGTGAATCCAGGTGAAAGCTATGATGCCTTATTGATGTCACTTGTTTAAATCAATTACTGTAGATCAGGGCTCTCCAACACTGTTCCTGGAGAGCTACTGTCCTGTAAATTCTCTCCAACCCTAATCTAGCATACCTGATTCTCATAATTAGCTCGTTGATAAGATGAATCGGGTCAGTTACAACTGGGGTTGGAAGAAAAACACACAGGAGGGCAGCTCTACAGGAACAGGGTTGTGGAGCCCTGGTATAGATGAAAGGGAGGAGGCAGGGTGAAGAAGGATTTTTAATCCTTGAGACAATTGAGACATGGATTGTATGTGTGTCATCCAGAGGGTAAATGGGCAAGACACAATATTTGTTCCTTTGAACGGGATATGGTAATTGGTGCCTGGTAAACCGGTTTGAGTGTCAAGAACTGCAATGCTGCTGGGTTTTCCACGCTTAACAGTTTCCCGTGTATATCAAGAATGGTCCACCACTCAAAGCACATCCAGCCAACTTGACACAACTGGGAAGTATTGGAGTCATGGGCCACCATCCCTGTGGAATGCTTGCGATAGCTTGTAGAGTCCATGCCCCGACGAATTAACCACCACAATCTTAATTCCAACCCTCCGATGTCCACAGACTAACCCATCTTTCACAGTACACTACAGTTTTAATATTTCCTTATGCAATACATTCTTCTATTTTACTGTGAAGACTTACGAAGGTCTTGAACCTCTCTGTTTGTGCCAAGATTTCCCTTAAAATAAATACTCATATTTCCCATTGATTGATGGTGGTTTTTCAGATCCACTAACAGTGCTGTTTGTAAGTTCCTCTGAACACAGACATTATGACTTAACAACCACTCCTGGACTCCAAAAGTGAGCCACCAAAAGGACCGTACCAAAAGAGATGATCTATTGATTCTGTTAAACCTAGTTATTAATTGAGAACCTGTAGATACTGAAGTAATGCCCATCTTTGAAGGCATCCATGGAAATTCTAATGGGGGTATTGTGTGTTTCTGTCTGTTACAGTGACACCCATGTGCGAATGCTGGAGGATTGTGTGCAAGAGACCATTCTAGAGCAAAACAAGATGGCAGCAGGCTCAGACAGGTATGAGATATTGAGATGAGAATAACACTGTTTTTACACTCTTTAGTGGGGATAAATATGAACTTTAGAAGTCAGATTTTTGGGGAGATTTTTGATGGGAGAATTCAAATGGATTTAGAGGAGGAGATTTGTTAGACTGGGTTAATTTCATTGGTCATCTTAGAAGGGTTTCGAGAGGATCCTAAAGAAGTGTCCTGAATCTTTCCAATGCATTCCAATGTGTCTCTGTGTTTCAGACTGATGTCTATCCAGCAGTGTGAGCTGGTGCTCGTCCACATCTTCCCTCAAGGAGAGGACACCCTGGTCTCAGACCGGCCAAAGAAAGAGGTAGGTTTAAACCTGCTCAGGGTTGCATTAAATTGACTCTTTTCACCTAGTCTAAAGGTTAATCTAGATATGTATAACATCGCTCCAAACACACTGTCATATCAACGCATACTTAATCTAATGTAGATAAAGTATACTGTTAGTATCCTGTAAACGTGTGCTTATTTCCACATGCTGTAGTTAAAGTTCTATAGAGATGCCATACAATAAAAAATGGCATGCTACTTTGTTAGTGTTAAAGTCCTACATAGTCCTCCTCTGTACCGACAGGTCTCCTCTCTGCTGACCAGCGAGGTTCACAGTGTGCGGGCAGGGAGGCACCTGGCCACCAAACTCAACATTCTAGTGCAGCAGCACTTTGACCTTGCCTCCACCACCATCACCAACATCCCAATGAAGGTACGTCTTCTGTCCTCTAGCTCTCCCAAGGTTCAGGCCTTCACCAGCCCCATCTATAACCTTTCACCCTTTTCACTGACTCCCACCCATTACTTCCTTCAGGGCTGTGTCCCAGCAGTCTTGAGTTAACTATTTTCCCGCCTCCTTCATGTCATGACTGATGTTAGATTAGTTATTTAAGGTATAAGGTGGGCTATTTTTGATGGCTGGACGAGTTTTTGAAAAGGGCGACGTCCCGTCTGCAAAATGACCTATCCTGACCCGCCCACTTATTTTCTCTGCATCCACAAACCAACACATTACACATTTTCTATTGGCCCTTCCACCCAATGCACCTATCGCTTCACTCGCCTCAACCTTCTGATACCCTAACCTTGCCACACCCCCACCACATCCTCGGCCCCAAAATGTCCCAAACTTTGTTCTTCTTCCCCGTCAGCCATTGTGCACTATGATTTTACACACTGTTCTTTTTGTTCATCATCATGTTGAAATGACTCTTGGAACCGCTGCTGTTTTCATGCTGTATTTTCTGTTTTGCTAGCCCACATTAAATGTTTGCGAGCAGGTCAGTACTCTTAAACACACACCAAGAGGGACCGCAGAACGCAAGGCTGTGTGGATTGGTTTTGTCCATCCATCGGACGCTCAACAGCTCTCACTTTTGATTGGCCGCCGATTGTCCACTTGACATTCCAGCAGCCAATCAGTGTTGAGTGTTAGCATGTTTGGTGGATGAGAATGTACGCATTACGTGCCCTGTAGTTTGCCCCACCCCTCCCCCGGCCTCATGTCCTGTATGACTCCTTGTTGGTGCCTTCTCTACCTCAGAGTTGATTGGTCGCAGTCCCTCCTTGTAGTGTCTTGTTGTGGTCCTTTGTGCTGTGTTGAGTAGTAAGTATTGGTATCAGACCACCCTCTGTCCCTCCTTTCCTTTCCCTCTCTCTTTCCTCTCTCTCTTTCTCTCATTTGAATAGTAAGTCATTTAGTCCTTAGCCATGATAGGCAGGTAGACGCCTATCTCCTAACTTTAGCCCCAAATGTTTTTGTCCTCCATGTAGTCCCATGTTATTCATCTGGGTTAGAAAACATGTACAGCCCTTTTCACTGAATTACACGTCAGACCCTTAAACTTTAGACTGCAACAACCACAGCTGTCAATCTTCACATCACTGGAATCACCTTATAGGAAGAACGGAAGAGAGAACAAAAGAGAGAGACGATGCAAAAATCAGTGGTTTATGCATTTGCTGGTACTTCTCGAACCCTTGTTGTTAACATGAAAGCAGCAGTGTTTGTTTGTCTTGACAGCAGTGGATAGGCACTCACTACTGCAAGTCGCTCTGGATAAGAGCGTCTGCCAAATGACTACATGTCAATGTCAATGTCAATGAAAAGGATACCTCGCTGATGTCTCTCTTTTTTGGTCTTCTCCGTCTCCTTTGGGTGTGAAGGAGGAGCAGCACGCCAACACGTCGGCCAATTACGACGTAGAGCTCCTGCATCACAGGGACGCCCATCTTGAGTTCTTCAAAAGTGGTGAGGTTTTAAGAAATAATAATAAAATAATCTGTATTGTTTTGGCCACTAAATTATTGTGGCTTTTAGTGGCTTGGCCATAAAACCACTGCAGTAAACATTCAGTTTCTCCCTTTCATCTCTCCTCTTTTTCTGTTGTTCAGGCGACTTGCACATGGCTGGTAGTACGAGTCGAGACAGTGGACTTAAGGAGACGGTTACTCTTAAGTGGTGCACTCCGCGCACCAACAGTGTAGGTAGGCACCATGAACCCTGGGAAACTTTGTTATTTGTTGTCGGGCTAACTCAATGAAAAGTCTCTGTAGAGGTGGGGCTTGACTGGCGTTTGAAATTATAAAGATAAAAGAAGAGGTCCTTGATATCGACACATCACATTTACATTACATTTAAGTCATTTAGCAGACGCTCTTATCCAGAGCGACTTACAAATTGGTGCATTCACCTTATGACATCCAGTGGAACAGTAGTGCATCTAAATCTTTTAAGGGGGGTGAGAGGGATTACTTTATCCTATCCTAGGTATTCCTTAAAGAGGTGGGGTTCCAGGTGTCTCCGGAAGGTGGTGATTGACTCCGCTGTCCTGGCGTCGTGAGGGAGTTTGTTCCACCATTGGGGGGCCAGAGCAGCGAACAGTTTTGACTGGGCTGAGCGGGAACTGTACTTCCTCAGTGGTAGGGAGGCGAGCAGGCCAGAGGTGGATGAACGCAGTGCCCTTGTTTGGGTGTAGGGCCTGATCAGAGCCTGGAGGTACTGAGGTGCCGTTCCCCTCACAGCTCCGTAGGCAAGCACCATGGTCTTGTTGCGGATGCGAGCTTCAACTGGAAGCCAGTGGAGAGAGCGGAGGAGCGGGGTGACGTGAGAGAACTTGGGAAGGTTGAACACCAGACGGGCTGCGGCGTTCTGGATGAGTTGTAGGGGTTTAATGGCACAGGCAGGGAGCCCAGCCAACAGCGAGTTGCAGTAATCCAGACGGGAGATGACAAGTGCCTGGATTAGGACCTGCGCCGCTTCCTGTGTGAGGCAGGGTCGTACTCTGCGGATGTTGTAGAGCATGAACCTACAGGAACGGGCCACCGCCTTGATGTTAGTTGAGAACGACAGGGTGTTGTCCAGGATCACGCCAAGGTTCTTAGCGCTCTGGGAGGAGGACACAATGGAGTTGTTAACCGTGATGGCGAGATCATGGAACGGGCAGTCCTTCCCCGGGAGGAAGAGCAGCTCCGTCTTGCCGAGGTTCAGCTTGAGGTGGTGATCCGTCATCCACACTGATATGTCTGCCAGACATGCAGAGATGCGATTCGCCACCTGGTCATCAGAAGGGGGAAAGGAGAAGATTAATTGTGTGTCGTCTGCATAGCAATGATAGAAGAGACCATGTGAGGTTATGACAGAGCCAAGTGACTTGGTGTATAGCGAGAATAGGAGAGGGCCTAGAACAGAGCCCTGGGGGACACCAGTGGTGAGAGCACGTGGTGTGGAGACGGATTCTCGCCACGCCACCTGGTAGGAGCGACCTGTCAGGTAGGACGCAATCCAAGCGTGGGCCACGCCGGAGATGCCCAACTCGGAGAGGGTGGAGAGGAGGATCTGATGGTTCACAGTATCGAAGGCAGCCGATAGGTCTAGAAGGATGAGAGCAGAGGAATACCTAGGATAGGATAAAGTAATCCTTCTCCCCCTCCCCCCCTTAAAAGACCTAGATGCACTATTGTAAAGTGGCTGTTCCACTGGATGTCATAAGGTGAAAGCACCAATTTGTAAGTCGCTCTGGATAAGAGCGTCTGCTAAATGACTTAAATGTAAAATGTAATGTAATGAGAGAGAGTTAGCTTTAGCAGTGCGGAGTGCCTCCGTGATACAGAGAAGAGCAGTCTCAGTTGAATGACTAGTCTTGAAACCTGACTGATTTGGATCAAGAAGGTCATTCTGAGAGAGATAGCGGGAGAGCTGGCCAAGGACGGCACGTTCAAGAGTTTTGGAGAGAAAAGAAAGAAGGGATACTGGTCTGTAGTTGTTGACATCGGAGGGATCGAGTGTAGGTTTTTTCAGAAGGGGTGCAACTCTCGCTCTCTTGAAGACGGAAGGGACGTAGCCAGCGGTCAGGGATGAGTTGATGAGCGAGGTGAGGTAAGGGAGAAGGTCTCCGGAAATGGTCTGGAGAAGAGAGGAGGGGATAGGGTCAAGCGGGCAGGTTGTTGGGCGGCCGGCCGTCACAAGACGCGAGATTTCATCTGGAGAGAGAGGGGAGAAAGAGGTCAGAGCACAGGGTAGGGCAGTGTGAGCAGAACCAGCGGTGTCGTTTGACTTAGCAAACGAGGATCGGATGTCGTCGACCTTCTTTTCAAAATGGTTGACGAAGTCATCTGCAGAGAGGGAGGAGGGGGAGGGGGAGGAGGATTCAGGAGGGAGGAGAAGGTTGCAAAGAGCTTCCTAGGGTTAGAGGCAGATGCTTGGAATTTAGAGTGGTAGAAATTGGCTTTAGCAGCAGAGAGAGAAGAGGAAAATGTAGAGAGGAGGGAGTGAAAGGATGTCAGGTCCGCAGGGGAGGCGAGTTTTCCTCCATTCCCGCTCGGCTGCCCGGAGCCCTGTTCTGTGAGCTCGCAATGAGTCGTCGAGCCACGGAGCGGGAGGGGAGGACCGAGCCGGCCTGGAGGATAGGGGACATAGAGAGTCAAAGGATGCAGAAAGGGAGGAGAGGAGGGTTGAGGAGGCAGAATCAGGAGATAGGTTGGAGAAGGTTTGAGCAGAGGGAAGAGATGATAGGATGGAAGAGGAGAGAGTAGCGGGGAGAGAGAGCGAAGGTTGGGACGGCGCGATACCATCCGAGTAGGGGCAGTGTGGGAAGTGTTGGATGAGAGCGAGAGGGAAAAGGATACAAGGTAGTGGTCGGAGACTTGGAGGGGAGTTGCAATGAGGTTAGTGGAAGAACAGCATCTAGTAAAGATGAGGTTGAGCGTATTTCCTGCCTTGTGAGTAGGGGGAAGGTGAGAGGGTGAGGTCAAAAGAGGAGAGGAGTGGAAAGAAGGAGGCAGAGAGGAATGAGTCAAAGGTAGACGTGGGGAGGTTAAAGTCGCCCAGAACTGTGAGAGGTGAGCCGTCCTCAGGAAAGGAGCTTATCAAGGCATCAAGCTCATTGATGAACTCTCCGAGGGAACCTGGAGGGCGATAAATGATAAGGATGTTAAGCTTGAAAGGGCTGGTAACTGTGACAGCATGGAATTCAAAGGAGGCGATAGACAGATGGGTAAGGGGAGAAAGAGAGAATGACCACTTGGGAGAGATGAGGATCCCGGTGCCACCACCCCGCTGACCAGAATCTCTCGGGGTGTGCGAGAACACGTGGGCGGACGAAGAGAGAGCAGTAGGAGTAGCAGTGTTGTCTGTGGTGATCCATGTTTCCGTCAGTGCCAAGAAGTCGAGGGACTGGAGGGAGGCATAGGCTGAGATGAACTCTGCCTTGTTGGCCGCAGATCGGCAGTTCCAGAGGCTACCGGTGCGCGCTGGGACCACCAGATTAGGGTGGCCGCGGCCACGCGGTGTGGAGCGTTTGTGTGGTCTGTGCAGAGAGGAGAGAACAGGGATAGACAGACACATAGTTGACAGGCTACACAAGAGGCTACGCTAATGCAAAGGAGATTGGAATGACAAGTGGACTACACGTCTCGAGTGTTCAGAAAGTTAAGCTTACGTAGCAAGAATCTTATTGACTAAAATGATTCAAATGATACAGTACTGCTGAAGTAGGCTAGCTGGCAGAGGCTGCGTTGTTGACTATGTAGGCTAGCTGGCAGTGGCTGCGTTGTTGACACTACACTAATCAAGTCGTTCCGTTGAGTGTAATAGTTTCTACTGTGCTGCTATTCGGGGCTAGCTGGCTAGCTAGCAGTGTTGATTACGTTACGTTGCGTTAAAAGAACGACAATAGCTGGCTAGCTAACCTAGGAAATCGCTCTAGACTACACAATTATCTTTGATACAAAGACGGCTATGTAGCTAGCTATGTAGCTAGCTACGATCAAACAAATCAAGCCGTTGTACTGTAATGAAATGAAAAATGTGATACTACCTGTGGAGCGAAGCGAAATGCGACCGGATTGTTGAGTGCGGAAGTTCTGTTCGGTAGACGTTGGCTAGCTGTTGGCTAGCTAGCAGTGTCTCCTTACGTTAAGGACGACAAATAGCTGGCTAGCTAACCTCGGTAAATTAAGATAATCACTCTAAAACTACACACTCTAAACTACACAATTATCTTGGATACGAAGACAGCAAAGACAACTATGTAGCTAGCTAACACTACACTAATCAAGTCGTTCAGTTGAGTGTAATAGTTGTGCTGCTAATCGGTGGACTAGCTAACGGTGGACGTTAGCTAGCTGGCTAGCTGCAGGGCAGTGTAGACTGCGTTAGGACGACGAAATACGATAATTACGCAATTATCTATGATACAAAGACGGCTATGTAGCTAGCTAAGAAGAAATTGCTAAGATTAGACAAATCAAACCGTTGTACTATAATGAAATGTAATGAAATGTAATACTACCTGCGGACCGAGTGCAGATGCGACCGCTCGCTCCAACCCGGAAGTTTGACTGACTACCACATTACTGTAAGAGCATTTTCTGTTGTAATATTCTCCTTTGGCTTATCTGGATATTTCCCATCTTTCTTGCGTGTGTGTCTGTGTGTGAACTGGTGGCTCAGAACTGCACTACTGCACTGGAGCCTATCGGATCTCGCCTACGGACGTCAACAGCCGACCCTCATCGTGTTTGACCAACTTCTTGCTGAACGGTGAGCCTGGATATTTTTGCCCCTGACCCCTTGCCTCTACCCCCTACCCTAAATGTTAATACTACTTGCATACAGAAAATACAAACAAATGTAGTTGAAATACAGATGGTGATTGATTGCATTGCAGGTCGCTCAGTGCTGCTGGAGCAGCCCAGGAAGTCCGGGTCAAAGGTCATCAGCCACATGCTGAGCAGTCACGGTGGGGAGATCTTCCTGCACGTGCTCAATAGCACCCGCTCCACCCTGGAGGACCCTCCCTCCATTAGCGAGGGCTGCGGGGGCCGGGTGACTGACTACCGCATCACTGTAAGCCCCTCCCACCCCTTCCTCCTCTACACCATAGTGACTGACTACCACATCACTGTAAGCTCCTTCCTCCTCTACCCCATAGTGACTGACTACCACATTACTGTAAGCTCCTTCCTCCTCTACACCATAGTGACTGACTACCACATTACTGTAAGCTCCTTCCTCCTCTACACCATAGTGACTAACTACCACATTACTGTAAGCCCCTTCCTCCTCTACCCCATAGTGACTGACTACCACATTACTGTAAGCTCCTTCCTCCTCTACCCCATAGTGACTGACTACCACATTACTGTAAGCTCCTTCCTCCTCTACACCATAGTGACTGACTACCACATTACTGTAAGCTCCTTCCTCCTCTACACCATAGTGACTGACTACCACATTACTGTAAGCTCCTTCCTCATCTACCCCATAGTGACTGACTACCACATTACTGTAAGCTCCTTCCTCCTCTACCCCATAGTGACTGACTACCACATTACTGTAAGCTCCTTCCTCCTCTACCCCATAGTGACTGACTATCACATTACTGTAAGCTCCTTCCTCCTCTACCCCATAGTGACTGACTACCACATTACTGTAAGCTCCTTCCTCCTCTACCCCATAGTGACTGACTACCACATTACTGTAAGCTCCTTCCTCCTCTACACCAGTGACTGACTACCACATCACTGTAAGCTCCTTCCTCCTCTACCCCATAGTGACTGACTACCACATTACTGTAAGCTCCTTCCTCCTCTACCCCATAGTGACTGACTACCACATTACTGTAAGCTCCTTCCTCCTCTACCCCATAGTGACTGACTACCACATTACTGTAAGCTCCTTCCTCCTCTACACCATAGTGACTGACTACCACATTACTGTAAGCTCCTTCCTCCTCTACACCATAGTGACTGACTACCACATTACTGTAAGCTCCTTCCTCCTCTACCCCATAGTGACTGACTACCACATTACTGTAAGCTCCTTCCTCCTCTACCCCATAGTGACTGACTACCACATTACTGTAAGCTCCTTCCTCCTCTACCCCATAGTGACTGACTACCACATTACTGTAAGCTCCTTCCTCCTCTACCCCATAGTGACTGACTACCACATTACTGTAAGCTCCTTCCTCCTCTACCCCATAGTGACTGACTATCACATTACTGTAAGCTCCTTCCTCCTCTACCCCATAGTGACTGACTACCACATTACTGTAAGCTCCTTCCTCCTCTACCCCATAGTGACTGACTACCACATTACTGTAAGCTCCTTCCTCCTCTACACCATAGTGACTGACTACCACATTACTGTAAGCTCCTTCCTCCTCTACACCATAGTGACTGACTACCACATTACTGTAAGCTCCTTCCTCCTCTACCCCATAGTGACTGACTACCACATTACTGTAAGCTCCTTCCTCCTCTACCCCATAGTGACTGACTACCACATTACTGTAAGCTCCTTCCTCCTCTACCCCATAGTGACTGACTACCACATTACTGTAAGCTCCTTCCTCCTCTACCCCATAGTGACTGACTACCACATTACTGTAAGCTCCTTCCTCCTCTACCCCATAGTGACTGACTACCACATTACTGTAAGCTCATTCCTCCTCTACCCCATAGTGACTGACTACCACATTACTGTAAGCCCCTCCCACCCCTTCCTCCTCTACCCCATAGTGACTGACTACCACATTACTGTAAGCCCCTTCCTCCTCTACCCCATAGTGACTGACTACCACATTACTGTAAGCTCCTTCCTCCTCTACCCCATAGTGACTGACTACCACATTACTGTAAGCTCCTTCCTCCTCTACCCCATAGTGACTGACTACCACATTACTGTAAGCTCCTTCCTCCTCTACCCCATAGTGACTGACTACCACATTACTGTAAGCTCCTTCCTCCTCTACCCCATAGTGACTGACTATCACATTACTGTAAGCTCCTTCCTCCTCTACCCCATAGTGACTGACTACCACATTACTGTAAGCTCCTTCCTCCTCTACCCCATAGTGACTGACTACCACATTACTGTAAGCTCCTTCCTCCTCTACACCATAGTGACTGACTACCACATTACTGTAAGCTCCTTCCTCCTCTACACCATAGTGACTGATTACCACATTACTGTAAGCTCCTTCCTCCTCTACCCCATAGTGACTGACTACCACATTACTGTAAGCTCCTTCCTCCTCTACCCCATAGTGACTGACTACCACATTACTGTAAGCTCCTTCCTCCTCTACCCCATAGTGACTGACTACCACATTACTGTAAGCTCCTTCCTCCTCTACCCCATAGTGACTGACTACCACATTACTGTAAGCTCCTTCCTCCTCTACCCCATAGTGACTGACTACCACATTACTGTAAGCTCATTCCTCCTCTACCCCATAGTGACTGACTACCACATTACTGTAAGCCCCTCCCACCCCTTCCTCCTCTACCCCATAGTGACTGACTATTACATCACTGTAAGCTCCTTCCTCCTCTACACCATAGTGACTGATTACTACATCACTGTAAGCTCCTTCCTCCTCTACCCCATAGTGACTGACTACTACATCACTGTAAGCTCCTTCCTCCTCTACACCATAGTGACTGACTACCACATTACTGTAAGCTCCTTCCTCCTCTACCCCATAGTGACTGACTACTACATCACTGTAAGCCCCTTCCTCCTCTACACCATAGTGACTGACTACCACATTACTGTAAGCCCCTCCCACCCCTTCCTCCTCTACACCATAGTGACTGACTACCACATTACTGTAAGCCCCTCCCACCCCTTCCTCCTCTACACCATAGTAACTGACTACCACATTACTGTAAGCCCCTCCCACCCCTTCCTCCTCTACACCATAGTGACTGACTACCACATTACTGTAAGCCCCTCCCACCCCTTCCTCCTCTACACCATAGTAACTGACTACCACATCACTAAGGGGCAGAGGAGGTTTAGTCACAACTAATTGGAGTTTGTTTACAAATCTAATGCATATAAAATGTCAACGTGAAAACACAAACAATGAATTGGTGTAACAGCTGTGTACTGTGTTATGTAACAATGTGTACCTGCAATGTCCTATATTTACACTGTGTCTATGTAACTACCATGTTAACACTGGTAGGTATAAAATATACTTATTCTAAAGTGGGTCCAAAAGTTTTATACCAGTATCTTTGGGGTGTCTGCCGCAGGACTTTGGCGAGTTCATGAGGGAGAACCGTCTGACTCCTGTCCCAGAGTCCCCAGACACTGAGGCTAGTGGGAAGCCCCCGGCGGAGAGGGCCAAAGCCCAGCTGGAGCGTTATACTCGCTATTGGCCAATGATCATCTCCCAGACCACCATCTTCAACATGCAGGCGGTGAGCAGGACAACAGCCTTCTTTCACACACTGCACAATTGCTCACCTCATATCACTCGTTTGATTTTTTTTTTTACGGTCTGTGTAATTTTGTGTGACTTGTGTGTTCATTGTATGTGTGAGACTGTGTATGTGTTAATTGTGTGTGTGATCCAGGTGGTTCCGCTGGCTAACCTCATAGTGAAGGAGAGTCTGAGTGAGGAGGACTTGCTGACCTGCCAGAAGACCGTTTACAACCTGGTGGATATGGAGAGGAAGAACGACCCTCTTCCCATCTCCACTGTGGGCTCCAGGGGAAAGGGCCCTAAAAGGTAGTCTGTCTCTGTGTGAGAGAGAGACTGATGTTGTGACTTATTGTCACTCCCTGAGTGTTTAGGGGTGGGAAACAGGGTGTGTGTGTCTGTGTTTGTATGTTAAGGATGTGTGCGGAAGAGAGTGAATTGGGGAGAGAGTCTGAAAGTGTAACTGTGTCGCTCCCTGAGTGTTTGGAGGTGGGAACCATATATAAGTTCAGTGTGTGTGCCTGGTCTCCTGTCCTGACTGGTTAATGTCTCCTCCTTTAGGGATGAGCAATACCGCATCATGTGGAACGAGCTGGAGACTCTGGTGAAGACCCACGTAGCTGGCAGTGAGCGACACCAGAGGGTTCTGGACTGCATCATCGCCTGCCGCAGCAAACCCCCCGAGGAGGAGGAGAGGAAGAAACGGGGGAGGAAGAGGGAGGACAAGGAGGACAAGGCAGAGAAGAGCATCAACAAGGATTCAGAGGACAAGAGTTGGCAGGAGTCAGAGAGGTCAGGGTGACACAACACACATTTTGTTTGACCTAAGCCTGACCTACTGTTTTAAACAACAGACCTGCATCCAATCAACTCTGTGATTCTGAAAAAATCCTGTCTGAAAAATAATTATTATTAATAATATATACAGTACCAGTCAAAGGTTTGGACACACCTACTCATTCAAGGGTTTTTCTTTATTTTTTCCTATTTCCTACATTGTAGAAAAGTAGTGTAGACATCAACACTATGAAATAACACATATGGAATTATGTAGTAACCAAAAGTGTTAAACAAATCACCCCAAGCCACCCTTTGCCTTGATGACAGCTTTGCACACTCTTGGCATTCTCTCAACCAGCTTCACCAGGAGTGATTTTCCAACAGTCTTGAAGGAGTTCCCACATATGCTGAGCACTTGTTTGTTGTCCAAACTTTTGACTGGTACAGTATATACCGGTTTAGTATTTTACCCTGGTATTCTCCTCGTCACTGTCATACTGTGTTGTATTTTACCCCCAAGCCATAAGACTCCTGAACAGCTAATCAAAGGGCGACCCAGAACCCTCTTTTACGCTGCTGCTACTCTCCGTTTATAATCAATGCATAGTCACTTGAACTCTACCTACATGTACATATTACCTCAATTACCTTGACTAATCGGTGCCCCTGCACATTGACTCTGTACCTTTGTGTTTTACTGCTGCTGTTTAATTATTCGTTACTTTTCTTTTCTATTTTCTACTTATCTATTTTTTACACTTTTTTACTTCTTAAAGCATTGTTGGTTTAAGGGCTTGTAAGTAAGCGTTTCACTAAGTTCTACACCTGCTGTATTTGGCGCATGTGACAAATAAAATTTGATTCATCCACCAGGCTGAAGGGGGCACTAGAGCGTGGAAAGGAGGAGCAGGGGGAGTCGGAGGTCATAAAGGATTCTCCTGACTCGCCAGAGCCTCTCAACAAGAAGCCCCGTCTGGAAGAGATCCAACTACCTGAAAAAGCCAAAGGTGCATGCCCTCCCCCCTTCTGGTTGGCCTTGACCTTATTGTCCTCAGATCCATGGTGTGAACTGGCATATTTGTTGAATGCCATGTTCATGGTTATCATTGCAATGAGTAGTATTCTATTATTATTTGTTTTTTGTTTCATCACTGCATTAATTACCTTTTTTATTCAGAGACCATACATTTAAGGTGTGCCATTACCAGTATTGTTCCTTTTCACTGATCTTTCTGTCTCTGTGTGTGTTTTCGCCCTGTGGTTACAATGTAGGTCCGGTGTCCCTGCTCACCATGTGGACTAACAGAATCACTGTGGCCAACTCCAGGAAACACCAGGAGTTTGCCGGAAGGATCAGCTCTGTGAACAACAAGGCAGAGTTATACCAGCACCTTAAAGATGAGAATGGGTGTGTGATAATGTACTGTATATAACCATTCCCCACATCAGTGTATTATAGCTCCTAGTTCTAATTAAGCAATAAGGCCGAAAGGAGGTGTGTTATATGGCCAATATACTATGGCTAAGGGCTGTTCTTATGCACAATGCAACGCAAAGTGCCTGGATACAGCCCCGTAGCTGTGGTATATTGGCCATATACCACAAACCCCAGAGGTGCCTTATTGCTACTATAAACTGGTTACCAAAGTAATTACAGCTGTAAAAATACATGTTTTGTCATACCTGTGGTATACAGTCTGATGTACCACTTCTGTCAGCCAATCAGCATTCAGGGCTCGAACCACTCCGTTTATAATGTTTGATAGAAATGTTGTAGTTTGTTTTCTTGACTGAAATCTGATTGTCCAGTACCTGTTATGGAGTAGACAGTCTTATGATAAATAATTAGTTGACTTTGTTTCTACTGTTAACAGAATGGACCTCCACGAGAATGGGAAAGCCACCAGATGATGTGACCTGTCTCTATACAGGATGCACCCACTCCACCGAACACCTTACCACAGCAGGAATATGAGCTTGGACCAGAGATCATGTCAATCTGAGGTGCATGGACTGTCCTCCCCTACTCTGTCCATACCAGGCATAGATTAATGGGTAGCAGTCAGACTTTGTAATTTTTAGAGTGATTTTTGTTCGTTTTCTACCCACGTTTGTATGGATAGGCTCACATATTGTGTGAAGCAATAAAGTTGTCAACGGGCAGTATTTTTTTCTGTGCCGTTCTACATTTCTTATGGTTTGGTTAAAGGTATGGTGACCGCGAATGGTTGTCATCAAGTCTCATATATAACAAAATGCAGTTTTGTCAGTTTGGAAGGTTTTTGTCTGAAATATAGTAAAATCCAGTTATGATGGATATTGCATCTTAATTCTACTTTAAGATTCCTCAATGAAATGAAAAACGACAATTTATGCTTTGTTGTACGTTTTGGTACATAGAAGTACAAATGTGTGTAGATTATCACAGCAATACAGTTCCAGTATAAAAGGCACATTCATAATTGCCCTCCTAAGATCCATTAATACTTTGCCTTCCAAAACGGTTGTGTAACACATTTGTCTCAACAACCCTCGTAGTGGCATGAGTAGTGTGTGTATGAACATGTCACACACAACCTCACTTCCAAGAATGGATTCATTTGTTTGTATGCTTTTCTTCTTGGGATTTGTGTTCCCATGGTCTTATGTGGGTATTGGGGTGGGAACTGGTATTGTGGATGTGGGTGAAATACACTGCTCTTTGATAAGGTAGTCTTCCCTGGAGATATGTGGGAGAGAGATGCTCTCCACTGGCTGGTGAGGCATTAAGCCACAAACTTGGGGGAGGTGGGGGTACTTCTGGTTGGAACAGGGGAGGCATCCTTGGCCTTATTGTCCTCAGATCCATGGTGTGACCTGGGACAACCCCCTCTGAGGGCCATATCGCAAGAGTCCTTACCCTCACACAGCTTCCCAGAAATAGAAAACTGTAAATGTAAGGGTGACTGCCAGAAAGAGGCAGCAGACCACTAGCAGAGCTGTCAACATACTGGCCATCCAATGATAGGGGTCTGTCTGTCACACTGATACACCAATGGGATCCAAGGCTGGGACGGTGTTGACAGAAGTGGGATATGGAGTACTGGTGGAAAGAGTGGGACTAGAGGCTATAGTTGTGGCAGTAGTTGGGCTGGAAATACAGTCACGTATGAAGCTCACAGGGCCTACCTTGCTGATGGGGAACTCTGGGAGCATTGCCTGGCTGAACGCAGGGCTACTCTGTCTGGCCTCTGAACTCATTTCCTCCCACATGTGCCCGACCTGACCCACAGGGCACCGTCCCTCGACACCATCTCCCCCCCACCTGTCATAGGGTGAAGTTGTATCAAGACACAATAGTGGATCCAGGTGCCAGGGACAGCATTGAAGAAGCGGGACAGCTTGTCCAGGAGAGGCTCCACCCTGTGGCGCAGTTGAACATGATCCTTCAAGTTGTCCTCCACATTGGTGTCATACCATGTCATTATATGTCCAATTACTAGACTGCCTGGTTACGAGGAAACCAGAAATGCTACCAGGCAGGGACCCTCCAAAGGATTCTGACACATTCAAGGCTGGCTGAACACATTGCTTTCTATAGTTTTATATGTTCAGGGTTCCACTTTACTATCATATATAAAATAATATAAAATAGCCTTACATTATAACTGTAACTCAAGTTATGTAGGCAACATATATGAAATGCACCTGTCAGCTCATTTATGGACAAAACCCTGTAGCAACATGCACAAGATACAGCCACCTCAAAAAGCAGCCCCATCCACCCCTATTATTCAGCCATGTCCTATTTCATCCCCCTCTTACAGTTGTGATGGATAGAGAGGGGGATGTTGACAAACCCAGGGGGTGACATCAATGAGAGACTTTTGAAAAAATAAACTATCACTGGGTTTCTCAATGCCGCTAGGCTTTAGTTGCCCTGTCCTTTATTCAGCTCTCCACTGTGAAAGAATGTGGTCACGCAACAGGACAACAGTGGTCAGTTGTTGCTCAAAGTCTCAACATTTCCCTTTTGCCTTTTTCTTTACATATGGAGTTGAGTAACAGAGCGTTACTTAGCTTAGATTTTAATTGACCCAGTTTCCCTGCAGTGAAAGAATGTTTGGCTTGAGTTGCAAGCTGACCCTTGACAAAGTGACCACTTGGTCCCGCTGGGTTTGGGTTTATGCTGTGGGGTCACACCTGAACTAACTTGTATTGGGGGCCACCATGTCTCAGCAGGATATGGATATGGGCCAGGCAGTTTAATGATTAACATGAGGAAATTGGCGCACTGGAATCCCAGACCATAATGATTCCTTATAAGGGATGTAACTGACGATGACAGAATACAGCGCAGTGTAGTAGTAAAGCTAAAATATATCAGTAAATCATAAATTCCACGAATATATTTTTCACAGTGTGGTCAACATATTTTTACTACAATTGTTTTTTTAGTTTAGTCCACATGAGTGTACTGTAATGATCAATTATTAACTTGTTGTATTCACTACACTAATAAACTCGTAGGACTAGAGGGAGGAGTTAGAAGATCTCAAAGTACATTTAGGTTTTTCCTCTGAGAGGATCAAGGAAATTGCACATCGAGGTAAGTTTAAACAGTTCTTAGCATCTTATATTTGTTTTGCCATATTGATCGTACTTGGGAGTACACATGTTTCAGCATTGACATACCAATCAAAGAAGTGTCTACTGAACTTGAAGAGAAATACTACAAAGTATATAAAACCAATTAAATATGTGATACAGTATCTATTGAATATTGGAATATTAAAATAGGACAACATTTATATTAAAATGTTATACTGTACTTGCATAATTGACTGACATTTAGAAATATAATAACATTTGAATGGTGTACTGTACTGTCTGGTCTTACGAAAATATTGCGAAGACATATTACAGAACTGTACAAGATCCGTTTATTTACATGACAATAGTATTGTCTCATAGTTTCCATATATGAAACAACAATGAATTTGAATGCAGAATGATATAACATTTTTTTGTGTGTGTAGTAATTAAAGTGTAATGCTACATTTATGACAAGTCAGAAACTCAGGAACCTCGGAGTTAAAATTAACGTAAGTTGTTTGCGTAGAGCTTCCTATTGGTTGATTCTGATACCCAAGTTTCACACTTGGAAAGTATCATCTTTCTACAACTAGTTTCCAAGTTTGACATTTCCGAGTTTCCTAGTTCTGACTCAATCAGCCTGACTAACCGGTGTCTGTATGTAGCCTCACTACTTTTATAACCTCGTTACTGTATATAGCCTGTCTTTTTACTGTTGTTTTATTTCTTTACTTACTATTGCTCACCTAATACCTTTTTTTGCACTATTGGTTAGAGCCTGTAAGTAAGCATTTCACTGTAAGGTTGTATTCAGCGCCCGTGACAAATAAACTTTGATTTGATTTGACATGCAGCATAACTATTTTGTAATTATACAGTAAATACATTACCATTTTCTTATGTGCAAGACCATTCACATATTTCCATCCACCTCTAGTAAGTGGTTCCAGTGTAATGCCTTTGTAAAGAGATTGTTTTGGTATGGGATGCGTGTGTGTGTGTGTGAGTCAGCATGTTAATGAAACCGACTGACTGACTGAATGCATATCTGCTCTCTCTTTACTGGTTGCCTTGGTGAGTTATTGGGCTAAGGTGAAGATGAAAATCTATGGCAACATCTCTGAACACAAATCCCTCCTAGCTTTACCCTTATTTGGGTTTCACGTTCATTTCTCCCATATATTCCATGTGGAGAAGACTCCTGTGGAGTGGACTCCTTTCTCTGTTGTTCTAAATGCTGGTGTTATGCAAATTAGATTGGAGTTCACCCTAACAGCACGTTTATAATGGACATTACTTTGAGAAATTAAACAACCAGAAATAAGTCATTTCCAATGTGAGGAAAAGACACAGGGAGACATTGTCAGAGGTTGTCCGCTATATGTGACAAATTGCAGGAGTCATTATTTTTCAAAGGAGGGAAACACCTTCTGTTAACCCTCCTATTATGTTGCTGATCAACTTGACCCCTACAATACTAGTTAACCTCTCTTTATCTCCATGAAATTAAATACCTTGTCCTCGTTTAGCGTAATGAACCTAACTCAAAATGTGGACACACTGATGTGTTGTAGAATGTCTGTAGATTTTGTGTACAAACATGATGTTGTGGGTCATTTTGATCCAGAGGCTTTCATGTGTATAGATAATTTCGCAGGTCCAAAATAAACAAATGTCTGATGTATTTTGTTTTGACTGGTTCTGGTTGTACTTTTATAATTATGTTTGGGTGAAAAGGAGCTTCCCCAAGATTCTCAGTGTGAGGGCAGCAGATCTCTGACACAGACACTCAAAAATGAGCTCCAACAGAAAATGCTTGTTTGTGAGAAAGAAAATATGTTTAACAAATAGTACTTAAATATAGAGTTCTTTAAATAAAATGTTCTTGCATTTCTTCTTTCTGAAAGGTCTGACAAGACCAAATAAAGTTTTGGATGTTTTTACTTGATTCATTGACTGTCTTGAGTGTGTTTAAACTATACGGGTCAATTTGACTCATACCACAATGGCCGTACATTTTTTTCAGCAAAGCACCTGGGTTAAGTGAGTGAGGCAAACTACTTCTGGTGAATAGAAAGAGGCAAAAAGTTAGGCTGAACTTTATGAAAATCACAGAACAAAACCACTGTGTGATTAACCAATCCGGGAGGGAAGGTCTCGCGAGCTTGAACAACGGGCTGGATTGGCTATTGATAAGTTCCCTACCTGTGTGAATGTTGTTTGATACCACAAGCTACATTTCTTTGGAAATAATAAACTGAAGTGATCCGTCACTTACCGGGCATGTCCACTAGCAAGAGATGCCTCCGACAAAAGTTACGGAGCCCATTCATTTTCAGCGTAAGGAAGTAAGTTAGCAAGGCAAGAGAAGCTCGCTGAACAGACCCTGAACAGTGAAGGACTTAAATTGGGGAAAGCTTGATATATGTCAATTATTGCCAATTTTGCACAACCAATTACAGCTTAGAATAGCTTCCAGCCCCTACTGGATTGGCTGTCGATACCTAGCAGTACCTATCATGTTGTTGGCTTGCTAGCACCCACATGGCAAGCTACTCAGGGCGAAGCTAGCGTGGCTAGGTGAAGCATTGCTTGCTGGTGGATATTGGCCATTTATAGTAGACAGCCTCTGAGCGATTTAACAGTTTGTATCAAGAGGCAACCAGAGTTTTGCTAAACATTATGCAAATTATCATTAGATGTACGTAAAAAGTATGAATTAGTTTAACTTTTGATGGACAAAGTGGACAAAACTATATAAACTCAGCAAAAAAAGAAACGTCCCCTTTTCAGGACCCTGTCTTTCAAAGATCATTTGTAAAAATCCAAATAACTTCACAGATCTTCATTGTAAAGGGTATAAACTCTGTTTCCCATGCTTGTTCAACGAATCATAAACAACTAATGAACATCCACCTGTGGAAGGGTCATTAAGACACTAACATCTTACAGACGGTAGGCAATTAAGGTCACAGTTATGAAAACTTAGGACACTAAAGAGGCCTTTCTACTGACTCTGAAAAACACAGTAAGAAAGATGCCCAGGGTTCCTGCTCATCTGCGTGAACGTGCCTTAGGCATGCTGCAAGGAGGAATGAGGATTGCAGATGTGGCCAGAGCAATAAATTGCCATTTCCGTACTGTGAGAAGTCTAAGACAGCGCTACAGGGAGAGCTGATTGCCCTCGCAGTGGCAGACCACGTGTAACAACACCTGCACAGGATCGGTACATCCGAACATCACACCTGCGGGACAGGTACAGGATGGTAACAACAACTCCCTGACTTACACCAGGAACGCATAATCCCTCCATCAGTGCTCAGACTGTCCGCAATAGATTGAGAGAGGCTGGACTGAGGGCTTGTAGGCCTGTTGTAAGGCAGGTCCTCATCAGACATCACCGGCAACAACATCGCCTATTGGCACAAACCCACCATCGCTGGACCAGACAGGACTGGCAAAAAGTGCTCTTCACTGACGAGTAGCGGTTTTGTCTCACCAGGGGTGATGGTCGGATTCATGTTTATCGTCAAAGGAATGAGCGTTATACCAAGGCCTGTACTCTGGAGCAGGATCGATTTGGAGGAGGAGGAGGGTCCGTCATGGTCTGGACTGAGCTTGTTGTCATTGCAGGCAATCTCAACGCTGTGCGTTACAGGGAAGACATCCTCCTTCCTCATGTGGTACCCTTCCTGCAGGCTCATCCTGACATGATCCTCCAGCATGACAATGCCACCAGCTATACTGCTCATTCTGTGCGTGATTTCCTGCAAGACAGGAATTTCAGTGTTCTGCCATGGTCAGCGAAGAGCCCGGATCTCAATCCCATTGAGCATGTCTAGGACCTGTTGGATTGGAGGGTGAAGGCTAGGGCCATTCCCCCCCAGAAATATCCGGGAACTTGTAGGTGCCTTGGTGGAAGAGTGGGGTAACATCTCACAGCAAGAACGGCAAATCTGGTGCAGTCCATGAGGAGGAGATGCACTGCAGTACTTAATACAGCAGGTGGCCACACCAGATACTGACTGTTACTTCTGATTTTGACCCCCCCTTTGTTCAGGGACACAATATTCCATTTCTGTTAGTCACATGTCTGTGGAACTTGTTCAGTTTATGTCTCAGCTGTTGAATCTTATGTTCACACAAATACTTACACATGTTAAGTTTGCTCAAAATAAATGCAGTTGACAGTGAGAGGACGTTTCTTTTTTTGCTGAGTTTACGTTTTCGTCCATCTCTGTGTGACATTGGCCTAAGTCTCGATGGTCTGTCGTCAATATTCATGTATCTTATAGAAATTCCCTCTCCTCCCTGAAGATGGCGCTTAACTGGCCCGGCCTGCTGTCAATCGGGGTGTTCTACCTCATCGTCCTCGCGACAGGCGTCTGGGCGTCCAGGAAGTCCAAACGCGAGGAGAGGAAGTGCACTGGAAACCTTAGTGAGGTTGCCATGGTTGGAGGGCGGAACCTCAACATCTGGGTCAGCATCTTCACTACCACAGGTGTGTTGTCAACCTAACTAACTTGTAACATAAGATCACCCAGATTTGAAAGTCATTGAGTCTCTTTCAAAGTACTTTAGTGTTTTTCAATGTTTAGTGGTTGTTCTGTGTGACCACCCACTCTCTACAGCTACATGGGTGGGAGGAGGTTTCATCTTAGGCAATGCTGAGGTGGTCTACGACCCTAAAACAGGCCTGGCTTGGGCCATCGCACCAATAGGCTTCGTCCTTAGCCTGGTTGTAGGTATGTATGGTTATGTTATCATAACACTTGGGCTGTGGAGGCTGCTGAGTGGAGGATGGCTCATAATAATGACTGAAATGGAGCGAATGGAATGGCATCAAACATATGGCAACCATGTGGTGTAAGGTAAATAATTCACAGTAAATGGATTTGTGACTGCAGGTGCATTGTTCTTTGTGAAACCGGTCCGAGAGAAGAATTACGTAACCATAATGGATCCGTTCCAGGAGAAGTATGGAAACACGTTAACTGCTATTCTCTTTGTCCCATCACTCCTTGCTGACATCTTCTGGATAGCCTGTGTGCTCGCTGCATTGGGTAACTTAGTTGTTCTTTCAGCAAAATAGCCATCACAGCACCTTTTAGCACGTGCCAGGACTAGAGCCACGTTTACCTGGTTATGTCACGTGGAAAAACTGTCACTATAGCTTAGATTTCTCTGAGTGATTCTTTGATGTAATTTATTGAAGAATAAGCTATTGTTTTCCACCACCATATTATCTGGAAGCATGAGAATGAGTCTAAACTCTTACATTATTAGTTGCTGATGTTGGCCAACTCCCTGATGCATGAATGAGTGCATGAACCTGCATGGCATGTCTGTAAGTTATACATTGGGTGAATGGTTGAGGCCTTCTAGCGACATCATGACACTAGATCTCAGGGATGTTGTTGGCTATAGGCTACACACAGAAGCTTGCAAGCTACTACGCTAGCTAGAATGTGTGAACAATCTGTTCAATGCTTTGCTCTAGGGGGAACGGTGAGTGTGATCATGGATATCCCATCACCCTTGGCTGTGGCCCTGTCTGCTGCCGTGGCAGTTCTCTACACATTACTGGGAGGGCTGTACTCGGTGGCCTACACTGATGTCATCCAGCTCATCTTCATGTTCCTCAGCCTGGTGATAAAACTTTGTCCTGCACTCTTAGAAAAATATGTTTCAAAAGGGTTCTTTGTCTGTCCCCATAGGGGAACCCTTTATGGAAAGGGTTCAACATTTAACCCAAAAGGGTTTTACCTGGAACCAAAAAGTATTCTTCAAAGGTTCCTGCTATGGGGACAGCGGAATAACTATTGGTTCTAGGGTCAATGTGTTATAGTGAGTGAGGCACGTGTGTGGTCTACTGTATATATACACGCCAAGATTCACTTTATTTACGTGTCAGAGTTTCTGTATGGGAATTGCTTCAACTTCTTTTTTTCTTCCCTTTCAATGGTTTTGTGGTTTAGTTTTTTTTCCTTTCAGCGATTTTGTGGTTTTGTTTTTTATCCTTCCAGTGGTTCTGTGTGCCCTTCATACTGATGAGCCCCGCCTCAACAGACATTACAGTCACAGCGGTGACAAAACTGTATCAGGAGCCATGGACCGGCAGGCTGAAGTTGGCAGATGCAGGGCGCTGGCTGGATGACCTGCTACTGGTGGTAATGTCAACTTAAAAAATCACATTTCACTCCAATTTCACAGTTTGTCAGAGGTGTTCAGACCTCAAACATGATCTAATATCTAGTTGATTCCACATCACAGACCATCTGTTGTATACATCTATATCTAAATGTCTCCCAAACGAAGACCCTATAATTTTCATTGTATTGTGTTACCTTTCTACTTTCTGTGATGGTTGTTTTCTCATTTAGATCCTGTCACTTTTTGGATTTCAACATTTTTATTGTCCATTTCAATGTCTCGCTCTCTCAGACTCTAGGTGGAATCTGTTACCAGGCCTTCTACCAGAGAATCCTGGCCACAGCCACTGTGGCTCAGGCTCAGTTCACTTGCTATGCTGCCTCTGTCTTCTGCTTCATCCTCGCCATACCACCTCTTCTCATTGGTGCTGTGGCAGCATCCACAGGTACAGCAGTGTGTTCATCAAAATGGAGGAGTAGGCTTCATAGGAGGAGCCGACTCTGTCCCAATAATGTCAATCACTGGGAGTTCTGCAAATCTCATAAGCTTGCTTTTTTTCTCTCCCTCACTTAGATTGGAACCAGACCAGTTTTGGTCTACCTACTCCCTACGAGCAGGGCAAGGCGGGTATGATTCTGCCCATCTCCCTGCGCTACCTGTGTCCACCTTTCGTCTCTCTTGCCGGAATCGGCGCCATTGCTGCTGCCGTGATGTCATCTATTGACTCGGCCCTGCTGTCTTCTGCATCCCTTTTTGCCCGAAACATCTACAAAAACATTTTCAGCAAAAGGGTGAGAGAAAGTTGGAGAATCTACTTACAAACATCTTAGTTTATTCTATGTAACTATCTATTTGTAAATGTTTCCCACAAATTTACTGAATAGGGCACTGCGATTGATTTTTCTTCTTCATTTTAGGCCTCTGAGAAACAAATTCTACGGGTTGTAAAGGTGTCCATCCTACTGTTTGGTTTCATGGGGGCGGGCTTGGCAATGACGACCTCCTCTGTGTATGTCTTCTGGATTCTCAGTGGAGATGTGATGTACACGGTAGTGTGTGCACAGTTGATCTGTGTCCTCTTTCTACCTGGGAAGGTCAATGGGTATGGTGCCTTGGCAGGCCTTGTGGTAGGGCTACTGCTGCGGCTACTAGTGGGAGAGCCCCTGCTTGGTGTGCCTGGACTCATGCCCCTTCCCTGGGACAGCCTACACGAGGACGGGCGTCTGCTGCATGTCTTCCCATTTCGCACCGGCATCATGTTGGTCTCTCTGGCCACCATCCTGGTTGTGTCACGTTTCGCAGCCTGCCTTTTCCTTAAAGGGCTACTGCCTGACAACTGGGATGTATATGGACTTGGTCAAAAAAGGAGGATTTTGATGAAGGATATGGTAGCTAAGGATCTGACTGAGAAGATTGGACTGAACACAAGGCAGATGGACCCATCTCCTCATGCGAGCACAGAAGATATGAGGTCTTTACAATGAATTGGGGTTCCATCATGTAGATAGTTACAGTGGGGCAAAAAAGTATTTAGTCAGCCACCAATTGTGCAAGTTCTCCCACTTAAAAAGATGAGAGAGGCCTGCGATTTTCAGCATAGGTACACTTCAACTATGACAGACAAAATGAGGAAAAAAAATCCAGAAAATCACATTGTAGGATTTTTAATGAATTTATTTGCAAATTATGGTGGAAAATAAGTATTTGGTCACCTACAAACAAGCAAGATTTCTGGCTCTCACAGACCTGTAACTTCTTATTTAAGAGCCTCCTCTGTCCTCCACTCGTTACCTGTATTAATGGCACCTGTTTGAACTTGTTATCAGTATAAAAGACACCTGTCCACAACCTCAAACAGTCACACTCCAAACTCCACTATGGCCAAGACCAAAGAGCTGTCAAAGGACACCAGAAACAAAATTGTAGACCTGCACCAAACACATGAAAATCATATTTCAACCAGGCAGGTGCGCCACAAAAGTCAGACATAACGATATAATTAATGCCTTACCTTTGAAAATCTTCTTCTGTTGGCACTCCAAAATGTCCCAGAAACATCACAAATAGTCCTTTTGTTCGATAATGTCCTTCTTTATGTCCCAAAAATGTCAATGTATTTGCCGCGTTTGATTCAGAAATACACCGGTTTCAACACGCCCAACATGCCTACAAAGTATCTAATAAGTTACCTGTAAACGTGGTCCAAACATTTCAAACAATGTTCCTAATCCAACCTTAGGTACCCTAAAATGTAAATAATCAATCAAATTTAAGACAGAATAAACTGTTTCTAATACCTGATAAAAACAACGTGATGCGTGCTCCAGTTCACGCGCACCAAAACAGTAGAGTCCACCTGGAGTGACTATTTCTTAACTTTTCAAAAGAAAAACTTTGAACAATTTCTAAAGAATGTTGACATCTAGTGGAAGCCATAAGAACTGCAGCTAGGTTCTTAATAATAAGGGTATCCCATAGAAAACAACTGGAAAATCCTATGACCTCAATTTTTTTTATTCCCTGGATGGTTTGTCCTTGGGGTTTCGCCTGCCATATCAGTTCTGTTATACTCACAGACAGTATTCTAACAGTTTTAGAAACCAAATCTACCCATTATATGCATATCCTAGCTTCTGTGCCTGAGTAACAGGCAGTTTACTTTGGGCACGCTTTTCATCCGGAGGTGAAAATACTGCCCCATACCCAAGAGAGGTTAATTCAATAAACAATGTTACCTTTTCAAAGAAATGTAGCTTGTGGAAAGTACTGTTTCCTTTTCTTGTTACTTGTTTGTCATCTTCATGTTTATGGTACATTTGTATGAATATCCTTCAAAGTCTGTTTGTTTAGAAATATATAAAAATACAAGCTAAATAACGAGTGATCAAGCATGAATGACACCACCCTAGTTAGGTGGAAAAACAAGGTAAAACGGTGAACTGTCACTTTAAGAGTTTGTCTCCCAGACACACATTAACTCGGTTCTGGACTAAGTAGCATTTTCAATGGAGATTCTTTGTGTGCAGATTCTGGATCCTGAGTGTCTATAATATCATATACACAGTGGTGTTAGCCCAGTTAGCTATCCTATTTATGTCTAGACAGATCAATGATTATGGAGTGTGTTTGGGATAGGGCTTTTCCTCTGTGGCCTGTTTGATGTGCCCACACACACATACCTCTTCTTTGCTCTTTCCCTTACTTCTCTCCTCAGCCACAATCCTTCTTGTGTCAAGTTTGGCAGGCCCCATTTTCCTTACTGGCTACTGTCCCATAGATGGGATGTGTTAATTAGGTCTGTCAGAAGGTGATCTTTAACAGCTGTGGCTGCTAAGGATCAGACTGAGGAGAAAGGACTGAATACTGTCAAATAAAATCTAAGGCTTTCTTCTGCCTGTATCTCATTTACAGTTTAATTAATTTGGTATTAATGAACTGATCATATTAGTTGTCAATTAATCAAACCATTATTTATTTAAATGGTATTCAATTCAATAAACATGTTTATGTTTTTGTTAGTTACTTCCACCTCATCAAAAAGAAAAAAAAACAGCTTCATGAATTATGTAAAGTAAGTTACTTCATGATCAGAACACGTGCAGCGAAAAGGACTTTTATTTTGACAATTTTGTGGACGTTCCCACCCGGAAGTAGCTAAATACTCGAGGACACGTTTTTTCTTTCTGTTTTGTTCATGCATTTTAGAACAACATCTAATAATAATACTGCAGTTTTACAGCAGAATTCTGTAAACAGTTTTCAGCATTGATACAGTCATTTAGCAGACTTATAACACAGCAAAAGATGGATGCTATGGGTATGTAGCTAACAGCCTCCTGTAGGTAGCCTAGTTATATTTGGCTTCAAACTTGCCGTGGACATTGTAGCTATTTTAGCACACAGTTTATTTTTATATGAGGGATCTATATGTCTCTATGGCCCCAGCGAGCTAGTTTTGCAACCTGGTCTCAGAGCATGTCGTATTATTCTGTATGTAAATCAACACCTGCCGTTTATTATGATATGTTAAGTTTCGTATGGTATGTAATCATTTGTGGACGTCCATTAGCCATTTTGTTACGAAATACAATATTACGTATTATATTACCTATTATATGTTACACATTTTCAAACGTACAATATGTTACGAATTTGCAAATGTATGATATGTTAAAGAATTCTAGCTTGGTGGCTAACGTTAGGGTTAAGTTTAGGAGTTAGGTTAAAGGGTTTGGGGAAAGGTTAGCTAACATACTAAGTAATTGCAAAGTAGCTAAAAAGTAGTAAGTAGTTGAAAAGTTGATAAAATGCTAAAGTTGTCCTTCGAATTAGCAACCTTTGGTTGATAGACATTCGCAGTTCGGCGCGAGATCACCGTTAGACGATGACTTGTTTCTGCGCATGAGCTTAGCTAGCCAACGTTGCCATGACATGTCCTACAAGCAAGATCAGGGATTTCTATTGGAGAAGCAGTTATCTTTATACTGTACTGTCTTTGATATTACTGTACATCCTTCTCTACACAATAGAATGTTATATCAACCGTAACATTATCACTCAATGAACCTGTAGTTAAGATATGCAAATCTAGCTAATTTAGTTAGTTCTGCTATGCTAATGTTTTTACAAAATGGAATTGATTTAGCTAGCCATCTAACACACTTCACTGTACTTTTCACATTATAGATTCACCCATCCCTTTCTCCTCCCTGCGCCTTTTGGTTCCACCTCTACGGCTATTGTCTGCATTTATGTGGCAGGTAGCGCATCAGAGGGCCATCAAGCACTATGGAAAGTTAGAGGAGTTTGTGACAGTGGTTACACAAACTGTCCCAGAACTTATAACTGACAGACAGAGGACATTGCTTCTTCTGGCATTAAGGGCAAGGGTAAGTAAATTCTGAAACGTACCCTTAAGGAGTCTACCGTTACTCCTGAAGGTCCAAGGACCTTATGCTATTTTCAGAGGTAGATTGGCTATGACAGCCAAATACTACCATCTAAACGTGAATCGATTTAAATTGTTACGTGATATGGTTCTAGAAACAAAAAACCCTCTACTTTCATATCACATCAAAAATAATTTCATAAATGCAAAAATGTTAACTTACTGTACACTGTTTTAACCGGCTTTATCACAGTTGCAGCAAACAGTATATTTCAGGTTCAACACGATTCTGCCGGCCTTCTTCGTTTACACACAGGTATGCTAGATAGATAATTAGCGCAATTGGTCCCTCTGTCTTCCGTAAACATGCGCTGTAACGAGATATGGCCGTGTGGGAAGCATAATTATCCCTATAAAGGTGTGTCTCAATGAAACCTTTTTTATTATTATTATTTCTCACTAATATGAAAGAAGGTCCTTATGTTTCCAAAACCGTACCGCAAGCGATGCGTGTTAATGTTCAGATTGAGCATAGGGGCTCTTAACAAAACTCTGTACAGAAGACACCTTCATCCAATGACTCTTATGTGTAATGTACTAAAAGTTAAATTAATGAAGGTTAAATCAATAAAAAATAATGGAACAGAGTCATGATCAAGGGCTAGGCCGTGTAGACTTGACAGTTAATGCTGTTTTTGTATTCTGATCATGGAAATCCGAACACATCATGCGTCTACACCTACATTTAAATGTGTCCCAATTCCCTTTTCCTGCGCTATATTCAAATGCCAGTATGCATTCTGCAAACGGTGGAATAAGCTAAATATGATAACACGACAACAACTTGATGGCAGTAGTTAACTACTGTAGCTTACTAGCCAGCTAACCTCTGTAGCTAGCCAGCAAGCAAAGTTAAAGGGATTGCAAATAACTCTAGCCAAAAAAAGGGCATTATTTTTCAAAATAATGCGACCAAGCGTTAACTTCCTGACTGATGTTGCTTCAATATATCCACATAATTTTCCATCCTCATGAAGCCATCTATTTTGTGAAGTGCACCAGTCCCTCCTGCAGCAAAGCACCCCCACAACACAATGCTGCCACTCCCGTGCTTCACTATTGAGATGGTGTTCTTCGGCTTGCAAGCCTCCCAATTTTTCCTCCAAACAGTTCTATTTTTGTTTCATCAGATCAGAGGACATTTCTCCAAAAAGTACAATCTTTCTCCATATGTGGAGTTGTTAACCATAGTCTGTTTTTTTTTATGGCGGTTTTGGAGCAATAGCTTTTTCCTTGCTGAGCGGCCTTTCAGGTTATGTCGATATAGGACTTGTTTTACTGTAGATATAGCACCTGTTTCCTCCAGCACCTTCACAAGGTCCTTTGCTGCTGTTCTGGGATTGATTTGCACTTTTCACACCAAAGTATGTTAATCTCTAGGAGACAGAACGCATCTCCTTCCTGAGCGGTATGACGGCTGCGTGGTCCCATGGAGTTTATACTTGCGCACTGTTGTTTGTATAGATAAATGTGGTACCTTCAGGCATTTGGAAATTGCTCCCAAGGATGAACCAGATTTGTGGAGGTCTACAATTATTTTTCTGAGGTCTTGGTTTCTTTTGATTTTCCCATGATGTCAAACAACGAGGCACTGAGTTTGAAGGTAGGCCTTGAAGTACATCCACAGGTGCACGTCCAATTGACTCAAATTATGTAAATTATCCTATCGGAAGCTTCTAAAGCCATGACATCATTTTCTGAAATTTTCCAAGCTGTTTAAAGGCACAGTCAACTTAGTGTATGTAAACTTCTGACCCACTGGAATTGTGATACAGTGAGTTATAAGTGAAATAATCTGTAAACAATTTTTGGAAAAATTACTTTTGTCATGCACAGAGTAGATGTCTTAACTGACTTGCCAAAATTATAGTTTGTTAACAAGAAATTTGTGGAGTGGTTGAAAAACTAGTTTTAATGACACCAACCTTAGTGTATGTAAACTTCCTACTTCAAGTGTAGACACGGCCAAGGATACAGTTAATATTTTTCAGGTAACTCTTCAGCTGTTTCAAGGTGAGCATCCAGAAGACCTCAACAAAATTAAGATCCATCTTGACAGATTCTCATCCTGTGGTCTTTCACAGGTGAGTTGGTATGGTATGTTCTTGCACTTTTCTGTATATAGGGTCAAATATATCACATTTTCTGGTTGCCCTGCTTTTTGTATCATTGTGTTGGGTTTATGTTACAGAATAATGATGCACAGATGCATGAGTTGGAAGAGAACTTCCTCAAGCTCACCAAAAACCTTCTTGAAGACCCAGTCGAGAGGATCCAATTCTTCAAGGTATGGCTTAAATCTTAATTGTGAATAACAACATTTTGTCACTGAATAGCAGACATTATTAACCAGTTGAATTATCAACAAAAGTTTATAGTTAATCTCTGACGAATGGTCAGTCTGCCCTTCTGCTATAGCAACTGTGCCAAGGGCAGCAACATCAATATTCTCTATCCTTGGTTTGCGGACGTACTTGTCTGTCATACAAATTGTGTGACTCCTTTCACTTGCTCTCTCTATCTCCCTCTCAGGCAGATTTCCCTGTGGTGTATGGCTGTGATTTTGACAGAGCTTTGCAAGCACTTGTTTCTCAGTTCCTCTCCAGACTAGAAGATCTGCTACCAGTGCCAGACCTTAAGCAGGTAGAGAGAAAACCAAGGGAGATGTAAATATCCCTGATATTCAATGCAGTCTTTATGAGCTCCATTTTGGCTCTATGTTTGTTGTTATATCATCATCTTTAAAATGTTGCATTTAACACATTGAGAGTGATGTTTGAGATGTAAAAGGATTTCTATGCTTTTGTTACACTCATTTTCGGGGGTGCTTTCTTCATAGACTGCATCCTGGCTCAGCGCTGTACCCTCTGCCTCGGATGAGTGTCTGCAGTCTCTTTCTCACACAGAGGACCTGCAATACCTGCTTCAGCACCACACATGCTGTGGAAAGTTAGACAAACGTGATAATATAAGCTCCTTTATCACAAGAAACACATTGTGTCAGGCCACATGTTAACTTTTCTGACATACTGACTTTTTACTTTACTGTCCTCTACTCTTGTGTCTATCAGCATTTCCCTCCTCGGCAGAAGACTGCATCCTCGCTTCACTGTCCCTCCCTACCACAGTGGGAGTGGCATATACCTTTGACAGCAAATTAGATGTCTTGCCTAACTTGGAAGGCTCTACCCATGTAAGCAGAGAGATGGAAACTTTGTCAGACAGCAGAGATTATCAACAGGCAGAATCAAGAGCACGTTTAGATGGAAACCAGAACATTAAAGAAGACCGAGTGTCTACCATGGGTAGCGATGATGATGAATGCACAGACAGAGGTGTGGAAGAGGAGAATGAAAACACAAGTGTTGTGGGAAGGGTTATTTCCGAAGCAAAGGACCAGAGGAGATGTGAAGGGGATGTTGGGGACCTGTGCGCTGCTGGAGCACCAGACCTCGCAGCCAACTCTCCAATGGTCACCTCCAGTGTGGCTCAAAAACCCTCCATATTTCCCGCCCAACTTACACTCAAAATCAAAGGGGACCACAGAGTCAATTCCTCCAAGAGATCTAGAAAGAGCCCAGAAGGGAGGATGGCTGAGTCCAGTGAAAACTCTGATACACCTCTGCTTGAATCCTCACAGGAAACGTAAGAGCAAAGTGTGTTGGAATTGTGCTTGTGAATTAGGTTTTTTATTTATTTATTTATATGTATTTATTTATTTAACCAGGTAGGCCAGTTGAGAACAAGTTCTCATTTACAACTGCGACCATGCCAAGATAAAGCATAGCAGTGTGACAAAAACAACAACACAGAGTTACACATGAACAAACTTACAGTCAACAACACAAAATAAAATAAAAATAGAAAGATCTATGTACAGTGTGTGCAAATGTAGAAGAGTAGGGAGGTAGGCAATAAATAGGCCATAGAGGCAAAAATAAATAGCATTTAGCATTAATACTGGAGTGATAGATGATGATGTGCAAGTAGAGATACCGGGGAGCAAAAGAGCAAGAGGGTAAGTAATAATATGGGGATGAGGTAGTCGGGTGTGCTATTTACAAATTGGCTGTGTACAGGTACTGTGATCGGTAAGCTGCTCTGACAGCTGATGCTTAAAGTTCGAGAGGGAGATATAAGACGCCAGCTTCAGAGATATTTGCAATTCGTTCCAATCATTGGCAGCAGAGAACTGGAAGGAAAGGCTGCCAAAGGAAGTGTTGGCGTTGGGGATGACCAGTGCAATATACCTGCTGGAGCTCGTGATACGGGTGGATGTTGCCATGGTGACCAGTGAGATGAGATAAGGCAGGGTTTTACCTAGCAAAGACTTATAGATGACCTGGAGCCAGTGGGTTTGGCGACGGATATGTAGTGAAGGCCAGCCAACGAGAGCATAGAGGTTGCAGTGGTGGGTAAGAAATTAGGCTTTGGTGATAAAACGGATGGCACTGTGATAGACTTCATCCAAGAATGTGGTGATTGACAGAGTCGAAAGTCTTGGCCAGGTTGATGAAGATGGCTGCACAGTACTGTCTTTTATCGATGGCGGTTATGATAACGTTTAGAACCTTGAGCGTGGCTAAGGTGCACCCATGACCAGCTCCGAAACTAGATTGCATAGTGGAGAAGGTACAGTGGGATTCGAAATGGTCGGTGATCTGTTTATTAACTTGGCTTTCGAAGATTTTAGAAAGGCAGGGCAGGATGGATATAGGTCTATAACAGTTTGGGTCTGTCTCTAACGTTGAAGAGGGGATGACCGCGGCAGCTTTCCAATCTTTGGGGATCTCAGATGATACGAAAGAGAGATTGAATAGGCTAGTAACAGGGGTTGCAACCATTTTTGCGGTTGATTTTAGAAAGAGAGGTTCCAGATTGTCTAGCCCAGCTGATTTGAAGGGATCCAGATTTTGCAGCTCTTTCAGAACAATAGCTGTTTGGATTTGCGTGATGGAGAATGTTTTTGTGCTGGTCAAGGGAAGTCAAGTCTGGGGTGAACCAAGGGCTATATCTGTTCTTAGTTATACATTTTCTGAATGGGGCATGCTTATTTAAGATGGAGCGGGAATCATTTTTGATGAGCAACCAGGCATCCTCTACTGACGGGATGAGGTCAATATCCTTCCAGGATACCCGGGCCAGGTCGGTTAGAAAGGCCTGCTTGCTGAAGTGTTTTAGGGAGCGTTTGACAGTGATGAGGGGTGATCGCTGAGATCCTCATTGAAGACAGCAGAGATGTATTTAGAGGGCAAGTTGGTCAGGATGATCTCTAAGAGGGTGCCCATGGTTACGGATTTTGGGTTGTACCTGTTAGGTTCCTTGATAATTTGTGTGAGATTGAGGGCATCTAGCTTAGATTGTAGGACGGCCGGGGTGTTAAGCAAGTCCTAGTTTAGGTCACCTAACAGTACGAATTCTGAAGATAGATGGGGGGCAATCAATTCACATATGGTGTCCAGGGCACAGCTGGGGGCTGAAGGGGGTCTATAACAAGCGGCAACGGTGAGAGACGTCTTTACATTTGAATCCATTATATTAAACTACTGTCATCTAATACTGTGGTGCATTAGTATTTAACTGAACATGCGCTGTGGATCCTCCCCTAACAGGATTGGTGCTGAAGAATCAAGACCGTTTTCTCCAGACCATGATGACACAGAAGAGGAAAACAACGGTAAGACTTTTGAAACTTACTTGTAAACGGGGCCCCAAGGATTCCATAGTTGTGCAAAGACAATGGCATTTATTTTATTGCTTTATTCTCCACAGAACCTGCTTCAGGGGAGTCTTCTCGGCTGTCTAGCTGCGCTCAACCACCACCTAGTGACGTATCGCCATCCTCTGAGACCCTTTCAAAAGCATTGTCCACTGCACGGCGTATTGCCAACAAGTGCTCCCAGTGTGGAAGGTGTTTTATCTATCCATCTCAACTGGTTCAGCATCAGCGAATTCACACTGGAGATCGACCCTACAAATGCACCCAGTGCGGAAAGACTTTCAGTAATTCAACTGGGCTTTCAAAACACCACCAAAAACACTGTCTAGACGCGACCTTCGATTGCCCCAAGTGCGGAGAGAGTTTCAGATCTCTCCGCGAGCGGTTCAAACACTTATCTACTCACAAGTCCCTCAAATGTCTGTTGTGTGGAAAGAGTTGCCAGACGACTTCTGATTTGCGAAAGCACCAGCAAACACATAGTGTGACGCCGTCGTTCAACTGCTCTCTTTGTGAAAAACGTTTCAAGTTCCTGTCAAGCCTAACCAGGCACAACAGGACCCATTCAGTGGAGGGGGGGTATGCTTGTTCCAAGTGTGGGAAAACATTTGGATCTTTAAGTGAACGGCTCCAACATAAGAGGACACATAGGGCACAGCTCAACTGTACGGATTGCGGACGGAGTTGCAGTTCCCGCTCCGAACTAAAGAGTCACCAGCAAACTCACTCTCGTGAACCTCTCTTCAACTGTCGACACTGTGAAGACAAATTCTTTGGGTCAGTTGAGCTGAAGATCCACCAAAAAACTCACGCAGTGGACAAACCCCATCAGTGTGATGCGTGTGGAAAGTGCTTTGGTGCCTTAGCCACACTTGTACTCCACCAACGGACACACACGGGGGAGAAACCCCACACATGTCCTCGTTGTAATAAGCAGTATATCTCCAAAAGTCAGCTGACGTCGCACATGCGGACTCACACGGGCGAGCGTCCATACAGCTGCTCTTACTGTGGGAAGTGTTTCTCTCAGTTGGCTAATCTTACTGTGCACACAAGGATTCACACGGGGGAGAGACCTCACATCTGCTCTCGGTGCAAGAAAGGGTTTTGCTCAGTCGGTGACCTGCAGAAGCATGAGCGCTCTCACACCAAAGAGAAACCTTACAGGTGCACAGTTTGTGGAAAGGCCTTCACAGTGTCAAGTCATTTGACGGTTCACATACGCAGTCACACAGGAGAGCGCCCCTACACCTGCCCTGAGTGTGGAAAGAGTTTTGCGCAGAGCTCTGTCTTAACTAAACATCAATTCACCCATACAGGAGAGAGGCCATACCCATGCCATCACTGTGTAAAAAGTTACACCCGTCTCACACACTTGAAGAGACACCTACAAACACACACTTGAGAGAGTCCGGTGTGTTTTCCTGTTTTGGTTTCTTTCTGAAAAGCGTTACCATGGATTGCTGTTCCACTGTCTGTCAGTGTGTTATGCTGAATAACATCAATATATAACTGAAAACCATGCTCACCATGCCTTTTTGTGAAACTGTAGTTTGTGTACATTACTGCCAACATGGATGGAAAATAAACATTTCAAAATATAAAATAACCTCTTTCAGGTTATAGTATGTGTCATATAAATGAGCCATTTTATGATACTTTCTAGCTTGGGCCTGCTTCTCTCTGGACGTTTGGGCCTGCTTCTCTCTGGACGTTTGGGCCTGCTTCTCTCTGGACGTTTGGCCTGCTTCTCTCTGGACGTTTGGGCCTGCTTCTCTCTGGACGTTTGGGCCTGCTTCTCTCTGGACGTTTGGGCCTGCTTCTCTCTGGACGTTTGTGGTTTGAGTCCGTTTATTTTGAATGTAACAAATGTCAGCATAAAAACCAATACAAAAACTGAGGAGACAATATTTTAACTTTGAAATACAACTGTATTTTTTTTTTCTTCTTTGCAAATGAAAGCTGTTACAGTAGGCTTAATTTATTATATTCTACCTTACCTATTCTATATGTAATAAGCATTTGGCTTAATTAAAAATAATACACAGAAACAGGTGTGTACGTAAATGTAAATATTGTTTTTTATTAAACCTTTATTTATTACCGTTTATAGATTATAATTTCAACACTTAAACTGCTACAAATGTCATCTACATTCCCACATGGAGGTAGTAGGTATTTGAGCAATTACGTGTTTTCTATTGTTAAACGTAAACTTGTATGCAGGTGTGTGAGGTGTAATTATGGCATATGGTCATGTGCCTGCAGGGCCACTTTCAGTTGCCAAACTTTGCAGTGTGCGGGTTTCTTCTTTTTTCTCATTTTATTCAACTGTTACCATGCACCTGCAAAAATGTTAGCTCAGAGTGCCTTTTGAATTTTAAAACTTTGCGTATAGAAATAGAGCCGACATGATTCCTTGTCAGAGCAGCATGTTTGTTTTACATTACATATTTCTATCTGAATGTTCCAAAACTAACTTGTGACCTACTGAACGTGCCCCTACCCTAGTGTGTGAGGTAACTGTGTCATGGTGACTGGCCTATGCCCATATATGGAGTTCCTGCTGCAAAGGCTGATATGACACAGACAGCCCAATTCTTATACGTTTTCCTCTAACTGGTATTTTGACCAATCCGATCAGCTCTGAAAAAGATCTGATGTGATTGATCAAAAGACCAGTTAGTGGAAAAAATATCAGAATTGGCTACTTGTGTAAATGCAGCCAAATATTAATTTCAAATCAAATACAACGTGTAGACCTTACAGTGAAATGCTTACTTATGAGCCCCTAAACAACAATGCAGTAAAAAATAAGTATGGATAAGAATAAAAAATAAAATGAACAAGTAATTAAAGAGCAGTAGTAAAATAACAATAGTGAGAATATATATACAGGGTGGTACCGGTACAGAGTCAATGTGTGGGGGCACCAGTTAATTGACGTAATATATACATTTTTAAAAACCTTTTATTTAACTAGGCAAGTCAGTTAAGAACAAATTCTTATTTTCAATGACTGCCAAGGAACAGTGGGTTAAATGCCTGTTCAGGGGCAGAACGACAGATTTGTACCTTGTCAGCTCAGGGATTTGAACTTGAACTTTCGGTTACTAGGCCAACGCTCTAACCACTAGGCTACCCTGCCGCCCCTGTGGGTAGAGTTAAAGTGACTATGCATAGATGATAAAAGAGTAGCTGCGGTGTAAAAGAGAGGGAAGGGGGGGGGGGGGGG